>NC_091485.1:57085361-57241633 GCF_947461875.1 Haliaeetus albicilla
GTAGGATCAGTAAAGTGTTTTCTCCTTGCTCCATCTGTAATGACTCCTTTTGATGAAAGGGACAGATTTGGTGTCACTTTCCACCTCACTTGCCTTCTGGAAAATTTAAGGGAGTTGTTCAGGGCATTTCAGAGGGAAAAATAAATCTGAATTCAGTCTAATCATTATTTCTGAGTGGCACGAATTCTCTATAAAGCTAGCTCAGTTTTTCAGTCCAAGCGTAACATGTGGTAGGCTGTCCTTAAATCTACTGACACACACACACACACTCTCTTAATTTATACAGCTTTAAAGTTGTGCTCAGCTGGTAAATCATTTTTACACCAGAAGAACTTTTTTTGTAGAGTTCTCTGAAAATGCCATTAAAGCCAGGAAAATCTCAGGATCTTTCCTGTCTTCTGTACATCTGTCGCCCATTCAGCATGATGCTTGGAACAGCATTATCTACTTGAAAAAGGATTGGGCATGTGTATTTTTCCTTCAGTTGACACTTGAATCATCAGTTTGGATATCAGAATGCCACAGTTCTTTTCCATCTAAGGTACTGTCTTTTCCTAGAATGTTGACCCAGGCAATTTTGTAAGGAAGTACTACCTGTTTAATATGATGCATTATTCCATGTCCAGAATTTAGCACCGTGTATACGTGTGTGTTCTTTGTTGGTTCTTTCCCTTACCCAGAAGAAGCCTCAGAGACCCTTCTGTTGAGGACTCTGTCATGAAGAAGGGACTTTTTTTCTTAATGATTGACAGTTTGTGGTTGTCATGATAACTGCATACTGTGCCTTAGTATAAAAAATATATTTTGAAAATTCCCAAGAAAAAACTAGTACAGAGTGACTGACTTGGAAAACAATTTTTAATACTTTTGGATCCCTGAACTTTAATTTTGAGAATTCCCAGATGTTTACATATGGTACTGCAGGAACAGTGCTGATCCTGCATGGGGACTGGGACAGGGTTATGCAAGGTACTTCGCAATGTGCTAGAATGTGACAGTCCCAACCCTGATGAGATTTTTAAAAAAAAGGAATTAAAAAAAAGAAAAGCCAAGGCAGACAAAAATTAGGAAAGGAACCAATAAAGAGATGGCGTGAGCTTTTCAGGGCAAGATAACAAATCAGTGACAGTATCAGAACAAGAACCAAAATATCTTTTGCCTGTCCCAACAAATGCTTCTCCAGGTTATAATCCAACTGAATAACTGCCAAGCTTGTTTATATTTAGCCTGTCCAACTGAAATGCCCACGTTAGAAGCCTAAATATTCTCACCTCTCTTTAAAAACTCCAAGGAATAAACGCCTAAACAATATTTGGGTTTCAAAGTACCACCTGATAACAGAAGTAAGCAGAAGTTTTTTTGTACCAACTGGTATCTCCCTGGTGGTTCCACATGGGATTTACAGATCACTTTTATTAAAAACTTCAGCTCTATCTGAATAGGCTGAGATAGAATTATTCTATGCAGATTAAAATAAGCAAATGACCCAAGGCATTTATATAAAGGGGAGAGAAAAGCATGACTGAATTGGGAAAGTCATGGAAACAAGACATGAAAGCTATAAATCTATTAAATGAAAATCTATTGAAATATTTATAACTAAGGCCAGAGTTGAAGAAACCTATACAAATATTATCATTTTGTGCAGCAGCAGGCACCAGTAGGTGCTCTTCTGAGAAACCAGGAAGACCATGACAGTCTAAGATTTACATTGGTTTAGCCTATATAAATTACACTATCGAAACAAGCTTTTTAATTTACTCTCCTTTCCATTCTACTTCATTTGCTGGATATACTGACCGTTTTTCTGGTGAAACTTAGCCGCATAGCACAAATATTAGTAAGCAGAATATGAAATACAATGAAGATATGATTTAGTTATGCTTGGCTCCAGTAGACTAAAGATATCAAACATTATCAACAGAGATTTTCCTTTTATGGTGGAATGTGATACAGTTGTAAAAGAAGGCATGGCAGGAAGAGTTTGAAGTTATGCTAAATTGGCTACAGCAGTTTAATTAGGGACTTGGACATAAAATGTTTTTTATTAAGTTCATGCTTATTTTTAACAAATTCTTTAGCCTTTAAATTTGTGTAATACACAGATGTTTTACAAGCATGTGTTATTTACTAAAGCATGTTTGCTGTTGAAACACAGTAGATTTACTGCCAAATAATGCTCCCTAGCTGTTTTAAATGCCAATAAGTAACAGATATGTCTTTACTGAAGTTTATCACCACTGTTTGGGCTGCCGAAAATTTCATAAGGTGACTAGAGGTCTCCAAGAGGCCTCAGCTCATAGGAACGAGAATCCAGATGTTTATTCTTTCATCTGGCTTAGCTTGAGTTGGATGCAGAGCTCACATCAAGAGTGCTTTTGAGTCTGAGTCTCCTACTTCGGAAGTTAGGGCTTCCTTATTTAATACAACAGTGTTAAGCCATCATTACCCTCAGATGTCCTAACTGATCCTGTGCTGAAAATCGTCATGGAGATAGTAGGTATGTCTGAAAAATCAGTCTGCTCTCTCCTCAGCCATCACAGCTCACAGTTACATCAAACCACAAAAGGCAGCATCAGAAAAGGTGCTAGCAGGATACCAGAGTTGTGTTGAATATCTTCTGTTCTGCTGCCCATGCTATGGTGTCAGTAGTTTACAGCAGCAGATCAGTGCACATAGCAGTAGCCTGCCACCACCTTTAGTGCCATGGCTAGATTCACCCACTTAAGCCCTTGTTAAAAGCTTGTGTGAAATGCATACATTTCACTTTGGCAGTGCAGTTTTATTGTAATGTTAGGCAAAATTAGTAATATTGTATTATTTTACTTCTTCTGTTCATGATCATTGTACTCAGACACACAGCTGCAGGATCAGGAAGTTCTTGAGCCACAAAATATTGGAGGCTGGAAGAATATTTTGGAATGACTAAATTACTGACTATTTCACTATATGTTTTCTCTGTTCTGAAATTCCTTCTGAGACATCTGGTTTTGGCCCTAGTAAAGGAGACAGAATTGGTGGAGGTGGAGTCAATGGGCTGTCTGGTCTTGGTACATAAACCTCTCCTTTCTTCGACTCTGAGCAAAGACACAGTGATAGCAGAGAGATCAAGCAGTGCTTGGCAACTAGGAATCATGAAAAAAATAATGAAAAAAGAGGACTAGTTCCAACAATGGACATAGAAAACAAAGACAACCAGAACCACATGGTAGGAAAGTATTTCTCAGTCACATATCATAACCACACAGAATTCAGGAGACCTACGCATATAAATATTAATGCTGGAAAGAATGAAGAGCACCTAAAAATAAGATGGGACTTGACCTTCACCTCAGTCTATAATCAGTCATTCTTGTAGTCAGGATGAGGGTCTGTATGATCTTGTAAGAGACTTCAATGTAACTACTCATTCTGCCACAGAAGATTGACTTCCCTTCTGATAAATAATGACAACAACTGAAAGAGTACTGTAACTCAGAAAAGCCGAGTAGGAAAGCAAAAAACTAAACCAGCCATTTCAGGATGGCTTTATGTGAGAAGTAGAAGATAAGTAGAGACTGAGAAAAGAATTTGTGAACTACCACAGCTTTAATGATAAAAACACTACAATATAAACCAAAACACATTTCTTGACCAGTAGTGTTTCATTTCATGCTTGTTGTAAGGATGAATATGGACTCCCTACTAAGTTCCTAGAGAACACCAGTTACCATACTTTTGATTTCACCTGTATCAGGCACAGTCAAAGATTATATCCCGCTATATCGGTACTAATGATCATTACCAAAGTCCCAGACTAGTGAGTTGTGTAATCTGGGTGAACTTCCATGACAACCACACATCCATCACAGCACAGCTGTGCGGAATCAGGAAACACACCACGGCTACACCTGCCTTCAAAATGCAGTCCTCAAAATGTGAAAGGATGGAAGGTGTAATCCCTATCTTCAAGACAGTCCTAGGTAATTATCTGAGTCACTTCAGTCAAATTTCAACAATTACAAGGCATGAATCCATATCAAATTATTTTAGAGAAGTGCGCAAAGTGTAGTGATAATGGTGGCATCACTGATGGAAAATAAGGATCACTATGATAACAGATGTGTGAAATTAAACAAGCCAATAATTGTGCAGCCTAATAGCTCATACTCTGATCTTATATAAAGGCTGTCCTAGAATTAAACATATGTCCTGGTTTCAGCTGGGATAGAGTTAATTTTCTTTCTAGTAGCTCATACAGTGTTATGTTTTGGGTTCAGTTTGAGAAGAATGTTGATAACACACTGATGTTTTGAGTTGTTGCTCAGTAGTGTTTAGACTAAGTCAAGGATTTTTCAGCTTCTCATGCCCAGCCAGCAAGAAGGCTGGAGGGGCACAAGAAGTTGGGAGAGGACACAGCCAGGGCAGCTGACCCAAACTGGCCAAAGGGGTATTCCATACCATGTGATGTCATGTCCAGTATATAAACTGGGGGGAGTGGGGCTGGGGGTGATCACTGCTGGGGAACTAAGTGGGCATCGGTTGGCAAGTGGTGAGTAATTGCATTGTGCATCACTTGTTTTGCACAGTCTCATTTTATTATTATTTTTATTATCATTATTATTTTTTTCCTTTCTGTCCTATTAAAATGTTCTTATTTCATCCTGTGACTTTTACTTTTTTCTTTCCTGATTCTCTCCCCCATCCCACTGGGTGGAGGGGAAGTGAGCGAGCGGCTACGTAGTGCCTAGCTACTGGCTGGGGTTAAACCACGACAACATACCATTGATTTGTCCATATTATAATGTGATCTAACAGAGGTTCTTTAGTAATTAGTTTAGTTCTTTCAAATGAAATCAGAATTCACTATATTTGTCAGTCACAGTGTCTGTTACAAAGTGCCATAACAAAAAAAATGCAAGTATCTTTAACCTTACATGTTTTTTGCTTATTACTTTGCTCTAGTTTGAAGTCATAACATCGTCAGATTTCACAAGCAGTAGCTGCTCTTATTTTCATAGCAACTACACAATGGCAACTGCAACTGTATTTCCTAATTAAGGCATAAATCTTCCTCCACCCCCTCCATGCCTGACACCTGTCTAGGACAACCATTTTCCAATTATTTTTACCAATCGGAGGTGCCGCAAAGGCACAAAGAAGTTTCTTTTTCAACCCCTGCCTCCTTCACCTCTTTTTTGAGTGAAGCTGAGCTTCAAGCAGAAAGCTAAAGGCTCCACATTCTTTCCACTTACATGCACCATTAACTGCAGCTCATTCACAGAACAAACCACCAATTGCTTCATAATCCTTTCTCTCTTAATGGGCATTTCCAAATGCTTTTCTTTCAACAGCACTGTCTTCTGCATCAGGAAGTGCAGGCATTCACCTTTAACTCCCTGCTTTTGCAGCATCATGACATTTAATCACATCCCAAAATGGCTGACATCATCTGGGTCTGGCCGTCCTGCAATCTGAAAATGTCAAACCCTGGGAACAGAAACAAAACACTCTAACTTATTTTACCAGAATTGCAGGGGTGAAAGAAAAGCATTAAACAATAAAGTAGCAAATGCTGAGGAAGAGTTTTAAGGATTTAGGAGGACTACAGAAAAACTGTTTCTCCAGTTGGTTTTCCTGATGTTTTGTTTGTCTATTTAGAGTGAAGGTGAAAAATGGTCTGAAAATAGATTGCAGTGTAACAGTGTTTAAATATTTTTGTACATTTTGCTTATGTGAAAGTATCCTAGAAGACATTGGAATGAAATGAGGTGCTTGCTTGCCTTCCAGCCTCACTTTGTTCTGACAGTAAAAATGGTCACAAATACATTTGATTCTACTGATTTCTTTTTGTAGGAAACAAAAAGATAAAATTAAGTTACAATGCACTGAGCACAAATCTACTGTGTTACTGAGGTTGTTCCAATGAATAGGAAAAGCATGCAGTTGAATGGATTGTATTGTGAAAAGCAGTCCACTTAAATGGAACTAATTCCCAAATCTCAAATCAAAAATGAATTATTGCATTATAATGTTTATTGTATTCAATTTTATGGATAACTTTGCCAGATATACATTGTAAAAAGCTATTGTGTATGATAACATAACATAAATCAGTCAAATACAATTTGGACAAGGAAAATCAGAAGATGTGTGATGTCTGTACTGAGTTTCTGTATCTTATGCACAGGGAGCTTTTCTGATTCTGATTTTCATGAAACTGAAATCTTATTCTAAACACATAAAAGTAGCCAAGCTCAAAAATGCATTATCTTGGCCTTACTGTATATATAGGGAAAGCCTTGGGATGTAAACTTTAGCCATTAAAATGTTCAGTTTGGATTAAGAGATGTCCCTTCATAAAGAAAATTATGGCACCTCTTCCCTCTCACTTTTACTCACTCCATTTCACTGCAGTTCAAAATAATGTCAACTGAGAAAACCAAGGTTATTTTATTTGTGTATTTTGCTCCTTTTTAGAAAACATGAAATCTTCAGCAATGCTATTCTGGTGCTGGGGTGGAGGAGGGTGCATTATTTGTAAAACAGTATTTTCTTTAGCCCATAGAGAATTGGTTAATTTACCAAAGATAGGTTCAGTGGTCACATTTAAATTTATGAACCAGATAAATTAATTCACCAGATTCACTTGGAATATTTAACATTTTGTATGTTCCCTCCAAGGATCCTACATTCACACTTCAAACTCCAGAGAATACCTGATATTCTAAAGGCACAACAACCTTCTGTAATGTATTATACCAATGAACGGAGAATTTTTAAGGAAAACTGGACCATAGTATTGGAGGGGAACTCCTGGATTATGAAGTCCAGCAACCACATTGTAAAATTCCTTCATAATTTCTCAACTTTATCAAGCATTATTGGGTCATTAGACCAGAGCTGTTAGCCAGCAGAGCAGACTGATTTACCAGATACCCTGCAGAGTACTTGTACCACACATAGTACAAATCTCACATGTCAGAGCCATGCAGTTAGCTTGCTTCAGCTCACTTGTACTAGAGACTTAGACAGGATTGTGACAGGGCTTTCCTGAGCATGCAGTAGGCATGACCTTATGATAGCAGAGACAGAGTTGAATGAATGAGGAAAGAATGGAATAATTTGATGGTGACTCAGATGAAGCTAAACCTTAGCAATAACTTAGGCTGCCCCTTTCCCTTCCTCCCCATGCAGGAAAGCTGCCACAGAAGTGTCATACTAGTTTGTTTGGTGTAATGGCTTCTCTTAAACAGATATTGCATCTAGGGGGATATTTTTAAATCTTCCAAAGGCAAGAGTTACATCAAGAAAATAGAATAAGAGTAAGTAAGACAAAGTAACATTTTACATGTGCTTCCTGATCCTTTCTGGGTTAGGCCCGTGAGCTTTATAAACGTGAGCAATAAAAGCTGGTGTTGTTGAGTATCCATATCCTGTACAATATTCTTTGAAGGAAGGTAAAACATTTGCAGTAATGGAAAAACAAAACAATACAATCTTGCCTCAGAGTATTTTAAAAATTATTTTACTGGGCCACTTGCAATGCTTCATTGCATTAATAGTAGAAAACAAAAAAGGTAATTTTAAAATTATTTCCTAATGGTCTTCATGATTTTGCCACCAAAAACTTGCTGGTGACATCAGGAATATATTTCTATTGCACACGTCTATCACCAAGCTTGCAGCACTTTCTGGGGGGCCAGGTGTCTCCAATCTGGAAGAAATTATTAAAATCTGTTCAGCTGGTTCTGCATCAAAGAATTCTGTAATTGCTTGGTTCTAGGGCTTTCTGCCATCTGAGGCTGAAATGGTAAGCATCTGTTAAGAATTCTTCCACTGAGTAATTTTATTCATATTCTGCAGAACAATAACAGAAAAAATAATATTTAAAAAACAAAATCCATCTTAGTTATAGCTTGTTTTTGAATGAAGTTCTGAAACATGCATCTCTCAGTGTTTCTTGTTGTCAAGTTTCTGCACTGGCTGATTGTACAGCAGAAAGAATAATTTATTTATCATGAAATATCACTACTTCATGCTAATAATAACTCACAGAAAAAGAAGCATTGTTTTGTTATTATTCATTCATCAATAGAATGCCTACAAGGTGCTGAGAGCTCCACAGATTAAATTAAAGAGAATTACTGGTATAGGTAGCATAGGATTTGAAGAATGACCTTCTCTATAAAATAGTTTCTGTAAAATGAATGTTCACATTCTACTACTATCTAAGGTCACTTTGCCATTTAGGATAAGGTTTAACTTAAACAACTTGTGCCACCTCAAATTTAGGTGTCTAATAAAAACCTAGTCCTCTAGGTTTCTTCTGTAGTCAATACTAAGGCACAAACACATCCACAAAACAATTCACCTTACGTCTCATGTTTAAGCTGGAAGAGGTGAATCAGCCTGTGGAAGTATGTCTCCATCTATCCATCTATATACTGCAGAAATCCAACTTTGATGGCCTTTGAACTCTTTCTTTGTGCTTCAGATCTCTGTCCATAAGAGGAAGTGCTTCATTTCTCCAACTCTTTATGTATTTTCCCATTTTTACAACTGATGCGGCCACATACAGCTCCTTAATAGAACTTAATTTTCAGACATTGACTTCCATTGCACTTAATAATGGTGAAGACCTATGAAGGAAAGATTACATGATTAAAAATGATATTTTAATGTATATACATACAGGAACTTTAATTCTATGAATTCTAGATTCTGAAAAATGCACATGTTGGGTTTTGATTTTATTGTTTTTTAAATTGGTGCTTGGGGAATGGAAGGGAGGAGATAGTATCATTCTGTTGCCTAAAACATCTCCTGTCTTAAATGACAACCACATAAGATAACTTTTCCCCTTGAAGACCGTGAGGACCAAGGGAACAATGTGAGCAGATGACTTTACAGGTGGACAACTGAGGAACAGAGAGGAACTGATCAGTGAGTTAACCAAAGCTTCAAAGGATATCTAGAGCAAGGGTTGGAGTAGACTCTCACTTTGCAGATTCAGGTTTTTGCATTCATCACTGCAACCTCTTCAGCTTTTCTGCAGGGCCTTTCTTTGTCAGTTCAATACACAACTGCCAACTCTATCTCCTCACATCTGGAGAAGCCAGCGCTCTGCCATCATGTCCCACATATCAGGCTTTTAACATGTAGCTTTATTCCCAGTTCTCCTGGTCCAAAATCTGTGGAAGAGACTAGAATGTTGGATTCTTGGAGGAAGTGACTACTAAATGATCACTTTTACAGTATTTCAGAGGGAGGGCAAAATGTTGGAATGAAAGCCAGGAGACTGTGGTAGAGTGAAATAGGAGAGTTCCAGCTTTTGTTGCTCACCTTTATAAAGCCCATGGGCCTAACATGGAAAGGATCAGGAAGAACATGTAAAATGTCTGGTAAGTTAAAAAGTAACATATTAAGTATTTTCATCCCTTCTTCCACAATTCCCTCTTACAGAAGCCTTAAGAACAAGTAGGTTGGAGGTTTGCTGTAATGACTGCCTGCCTTGCACTTTTGAAGCAGGAATTGATTTCTTGTCCTCTGCTTGTACAGTGAACAGCACAGTAAGGCCTTGACTGTGAGTTTGCCTCATTGCTACTGTATCATCTAATACATTATTCCAAAGTTGTTTTTAAATTACATGCATTTTAGATATACATGAAAGTAGGGGCTTCAGTTTTAATTTGTCTTTTACCTATGCCTGAGTCATTACTGATCCCATAGGAAGACCAACTGACCATATACTAATGTGGGTATATATATATATATATATATACCAGCAATATAGTAACAGTTCACAGAAATCATTCATAACCTGACATTTTTTACAACGCCTTCCTGTCATATCACTGTACCAAATTCTCTTTATTCTCCCTGATGAAGACAAGCTATAAAAAGGAGTTTTTTATAGTACCAGCCCCTGAGCCATCATTCATTTCAGCCAGAGCCTTGGTCAAATGCCAAGCCATTCTCACTCTTCCTCTTCTGCTGCAAGCAACAGGGGATTCAAAGTGACAGAGCACCCATGAGCTAGGAGGCACCCACAGACAGCTAAGCGGACAGGATGCATATCCTTTGGTTGCCAGTAAGATGATAATCTGCTTGTAGAGGCATAGCAAAATGCTGGACTCTCATGCAGAACAATGTTCGTCTATCACTAGAGGGACAGACAGATGGCCATGAGCATGTGTTTTCAATCCATGTGTTTTATGACATTTGGAAAGTGTATTTTACTGGGGATTGGGGAACTGCTTTATCCTAAAGCTCCTCTTCTCGAGAGAGCTCTCCTGACCAGAAAAGTTCAGTCTGCAATTCCTTCCCAGAGCCCTCTGAACAAACAGTCTTTTCTGTCCTGCCGTCGCTTCAGGACTCCCAGCCCTTGACAGCCTGTGAGCCGATGCCCAACCAAAGCAGACCACTCTCAGACAGCCCACTGAGTTGTGGTTAGCCCCAGCGCTGGACACTTACCGATACAGCCTGCAGTCATCCCACCTCAGGCGGAGCATCCTCTGGGGACTGTAAACTAAGCCACGTACTACTTTATTAATTCATTAATGTCCTTTACTGGCTCTCAGGTCATTGTGGTAACAGAATTACTGTGACTATGAATGCTGTTTTATGGCAAAAAATAAAACTCGAGCTAAATTGAGTGTGACAGTGACCATAGAGAAGAATAACACCACTAATGGAGCTCTCGCACTGCTCAGATTCCACAGACAACACTGGGATTGTAAAACAAGACTCAGTTTGATTTTATACATAGCAACAACATCAAAACTGACAGAAACAAGGGCTGCGAGATAGAAACATACCAAAACCATGCTTGTGTCAGAGGAGTTTTGACTAATGAACTGAAGACAGGAGGTCTGAAGCAATATATTCAGTGCTAAGGTTAGTAGCAGCACTGTAACGTAGCCAAATATGCTTTTCTTAGCTCCATTTTGTTTCTAGTGAGGGAGCTGTCTTGTTTCTTTGCTGTTGTTAAATCGAGGAGACTTAATACCAAAACCCACTACTCTGTGGAACAGTATTACCACAGCAAGCAAAACACTGAATGGTTGGCACTACATTATCATGCTCAGCCACGCCACGTCCAAAGCATGGCATAAGGGACAATGGACCCAGGCATGCAAGGAGCTGTCACTAGCAGGTGGTATAGTGCAGAGCACCGGTGTGACTTGTAAGAAGGAATATCCCACAGCAATATGATTGGCAACAAACCAAGACGCTGTCAGAGGTGTTTAGAGTTAGTTAACAGAAGTCACGTTAGAATCCTGGTTTGAATGAAGCCTGTTGCAATATGGAGGTCTCCGTTAGGGAAATTTAAAACAGCAATCATAGCATGCAAGTTCAAATCAAAGACCTGACGTACTGGAAGATGGAAGTGAGAGAAGCAAGAACTGAGATTTGGTCTAATGCATAATGTGCCATGCAAATATTCTCTTCATGTAATCACTTTTCAGAATTCAGAGAATACTGTAAACTTGTAATAACAATTGCCGGGATAATAACCAGGCAGTTCTTTACACAGAACATGGAATAAATTATCCTCTCTTTTCAACAAAGATTTAAGTAGAAAAAGATATATCCAGCAGCAATGAAACTGATTGAACTTGTCAAAGTTCAAACAGGTAGATAAAAAATAGAGAAATTAAAAGATTATTTTTCAATTCTTAATATTGAGCTGTCAGTATCATCATAAAAAAAGATAAATTCCAACTTTAATAACATCCAGTCATCCGTGAACTGTGTTGGCACTGTTAGTGTCTTTTTTGGGGAAGAGCAATAATCTCAAAGATTCAAACTTGGAAGTATTTGCAAAATTCTGTTAGCAAAAATATTTTAGAGCCTGAAATCCAAAAGAAAAAAAATAAGTGAGAGAAGTAAATGTATTAATCATGGTTCTGCATGCATAAGCCTATGTAGAAACTCTAATGCAGAACACTTGTACACTTCTATAGATTGTTTAGCTGACATGAAAACTTCCCCAAGGGACATTTCCAACCCTTAAAAAGCATCCACACCCTTCAGAAAAATCTCCCTCAAAATACAGCCAAATTCAAGGACAAACCCTGTAAAAATACTGTGCCATACACTGATGTAACTCATCATGCGTATACACTCACTGGGAGCAAGTGGAGGCATAAGTGAGGCCGGCCTGGACTGAAGTTTTTCTGGTTTTTTTTCTTGCTTGCTGCATGATTCCTTTTATTCTAAGTATGGAAAGAGTAAACTGGAAAGAAGAGAGAATTCTGATAAACTCCCTTCTGGGAGACCTAAAATTAATCTTTCTTTTTTTTTTTTTATACTTTTACTTTCTCGGTGTTTGAGCTTTTTCCCCCTCCTTCTACAACTGAACAGGCTTCTGCCCTCTGGAGCTGTGCCTCTTCAATGTCATGATGACTCCAGTTGTGGCTTGCCTACCTTCTGGGAAGATGGCATAGACAAGTGGCCTGAGAAGATGCTTCCCTGGGAGAACAAGAGCTGAGGGCACCCTGCCTTGAATGACAGGGCTGACACATTCCCACAGAATCAGGAGTATCCAGTGACCCTCCACATCTAGGTAGAACCAGGGATGACACTGACAGAGCAGAAAGCTGTCTACCTTACTTAGAAAAGTTTCCACCATGTCTTTCCAAGAAGTACTTCAGGAACCAGTACTACATCTGTAAGAAGGTGAAGGGGTTGTTTCTGAGCATGCTTCCCCAAAAACCTGTAAAGGCATTTGATTTTCTTTAGCGTACTAGTTGATGCTGTCTGCTGGCACACCAGGCTAGAACATCCATACAATTATTAAAGTTAGATGAGATTAAGCCAGCTCTCAAGATCTAAGTTTCAAACTGTACAGAAAGACCAGCTGTTGTACTTCCACAGCTCCAGACAAAGTTGTAGAATAGTGGACAGGACACAAGCATTGTCTTTTCTTTGATATTCAGGAATGAAAATACTGTAACATTTGTTATTTTGAGGAAAGTGATATTTTGGGCATGTGATTCTTTATCCTGTTGCACCTTGTTCATGGAAAAAGGACCTCCAATTTATTTTGAGTGTTGAGTATGTTCTGACCAGATGAGATCAGTCCCCAAAGAAAGCAAACTTAAGATGTAGATATTTAGGGGATGAGTGTTTTCACGTTTGTTGACTCAGACAACTGGGTGTCACTTTATTGAAATCAGTGGAGCAGTTCTGATTTACAGCAGCTACAAACCTAGCTGGCTTTTACTTTTTCTGTTTATGTAGCTATTATAATGTGATAATGAAGCGTCCAGCTGGCCGTGATGTTTTAGTATTCCAATATTCTCTGCTAGGTCAGAGATTAGAAAAGATGTCTATTTTACCAGACTGTCGCAGATCTAGCACGTTTAAGAAATGCCAAGACGCTGAGGTACAAACACAAGTATAATGTGTCAACAGCAAATACATGGGCTGTTTCAGCAGAAAGTCCTCATCGTGAGTTCTTTGAACCACCTCAGATAAAACTCTAGGCTTTCTATATGGTCGACAGAAAATGATAGGTCTCTTGGGCAGGCGAATTAGAACACAGAAATAAGGAGTTCCATTTACTGTCAAGGTAGCTTAGATACTAGGATGAGTAACTAGAATAAGATGATATAAATATTTCCCCAGTAGATTTAAATATATGTGCCAAGTCTTATAATCAGTTTGAATCCAAAGGGTTAGAATTCCAATTTTTATGTGGCATAGTATGAATAAAAAATTTTCTTCTGCTAGTACTAGCAGCATATGCTATTTCCAAAAGAGAAAGGCAATTAACCACTTGGTTTTTTTGACATAGGGGAATAAAATCTGAAGAATAGTGCAAAAATCAGTACTGCTGAAGAAAACTTGATGTTGTTGCAAAAGACCCCAAAGTTTATAATTGGCTATTAAACACAGTCTGTTGTAATACCTGGAAAACTAGATAATTCTAGAGTAAATTATCTAAGTGGAAATAACTGAGTATGCAGTATTCATTTGCATACTGAACAGAATGACTGCTGTTTAGATGCAGCAAAATGGCACCATATGCACTATTCATTTGCAAAATAAATGACACAATTGAATGGGAGCCACATGGATGGGAAAATAATGAAATAATTAGGTTGAAGGAGATGTGAGATCTATCATAATTTATAAAATAAGTGACAAAAATGCAAAAGTGAGTGCAATTTTTGGGAATGAGGAGTTAAAGTAATAGGGATGATATATTACCATTAGTTTTAAAAAGTTAAGTCATATTGTCTTCAAGTTAGAATACCAGGTTTTGGCATGATAAAATCAGAAGCAGGAATGTATTCGAGTAGATTTATGGAGAAACAGACATTCAAGTGTCATGGGCTAATCTGGATCCTGACACGTAGATATGGAGCATGAAGCAGAGGCTTTTCCCGGGAGAGCACAGTTGCAGGGCTGTGCTCCACAGTGCAAGGGCCCCTACAAGCATTGGGAAGCATCTGATAGAGATATAAATACTAAACCCAAAGAATTTACTTTCTAGATCCCTGTTCTCCAGAGCAAAAATTGCAATCTTGCATTTAAGTATGAAGTCTTGCCATATAATAACTGGGAAAAAACAGGAGTAGTAAAAAGTTGTCAGAAACAAGCCACATGATCTTGTGGTTCAGTGAAGTCAGGACCCTCTTAAGGCTATTTTTGACAGACACTCGAACCGCCTTTGGTCTCGTTTTAAAACTAAATATCTGTTCCCATAAATACTATTCAGATAGTCCAGCTCTGCTATTTAGATAGTCCAGCTGGGAGCAGTGCCTGCATCTGAAGGTCTTCAAAGAAGCCTAAACTGGGAGCTCACCCCTCTCCACAGGGTGTGCTCACCTCATGGTGCATTTTGCACAGCACCTAAGCTGCAAGCTCCTTAAAGCCAGCCCTTATGGCAGTAAGAGGGCTGTGCTGAAGAAGATGTTTCTGCACGCAGGAGGGATTCAGGATGGCTTCCTTCTTAACTGTTGTTTCAGTACTTCCCTAGGAAATGGGACAAAAGACTTGTAGTTTTTCTCAGCCTGAGGAATTTGGGTTCAAGCAGCAGAAAATACCCTAATAACCAGGCTACAGGGTTTGTCTCTACATTTACTGCATTTGCTATTTATTGTCAAATGTGAAATACTCCTTAGACCAGGAATTGAAATGTAGGACTTATGAGGGACATGGGATTCAAAGACTACCTTGTCTTCATCTCAGCCAGTCTGAGTGAATCCAAGTCTCCCACTTCTCATTTAAATGCTCCACCATCTATATTTAATGTAGTTACATATATGTTTTTATATATAATATGTTTATATATGTGTGTATATAGTATACACACACATGGACAGGCACATATATATAAAAATATAAATAATAGAGCACAGTTTTATTAGTGTCATCACCTCTCTTATCTTGGTATTCTTAATCTAGATGACTGGGACTCAAATGTGAGCAGGGATTAAATTTAAGGATGCCAGTGTTTGCAGGGTGACATTCTTAAAAATTCTTCCAAACCTTGCTTTTATATTTCTTCAGCTCATAAACAATTTCAATATATTGTTATGCTTTGAGTGGGTCCTTAGAATCACATAGGCATTGCAATGAAAAAATATGCACAGATTAGTTTCTGCAAGGAAAGTTGCGCTGTTACCTAGCGCTAGATCCTGTCAACATAAAGCCAAGCCACTAGAAAGCACGGTGTGCTAATCAGATTAGTCCAGTGTCAAGTTTTCTGTGTAAAACTGCACACAAAATCAGAACAATGTGGTACTAATGTGATAGTACTGCTGTTACAAGCAAACCTATACTGCTGGTGCCATGCAAATTCTTTATACGTTGAAGGGCTACCAATACTGTCATGGCCTCAAAATGTGAAGGTTTCATTAATGTGTTCCTTGAATCCCTTAGGGATTATCTTTCACTCACTGGAAGACAGTTTTCTCTATATGTCTGATTTCTCACATTATTTATTTTAATTAAGTTTACCTTGAAAATAGAAATGAGAAAGTATTCCTGCCATGTCCTCCTTAATTTTAAGTGTTTACTTGACACTATGTCAGTAGGGAAACATTTTACTGTAACATAGATTTTGTCACTTTTGTTAAAACTTTAAGTTTACACTGGCCATGTATGTTTTCACCTTTAATCTCTAGGTGTCAGGTACTCTGGATAATACTCCTATTTGTGGTCAGCTGATCAGGGAAACTATGAACAGTTGGAAAAGTGAACTTTGCTGAGACTTTCCATATTTCCAGGTTAGTCACTATAAAAATGAAATCACACAGAATTATGGAAATAATTTTGAACTTGCATTTCTTGTATTCTAGCAATATTGACACTGAGAAGACTTCACTTGCAAATTACATTAAATGCAGAATTTATATTTGCTTTGTAAAGTGCTGGAGATACGCGTCATCTCGCACTCTGTATAGCATCCAGCATAATCATGCTTTTATTCTTGCTGGCTCTTATTCTACAAAACAAATAATATCTATTATATTAGCTTCCTATAGGACAACATATATTAGCACATATTAGCAATACATAGTGTTTTGATTGTTTGCTGTCTTCTCCTACTACAGAAGCACCACAACCAGCCCTGATTTCCAAGCAAAGCGTTAAATATTTATTCTACTTGGTCAGTTTACTAATCCATAATTTGTTATTTAATTGCACAGTGTTTAAAGAACAAGATTGAAGATTCCTGCTTAAATAGTTGTACAAAAATCAGCATTGCACTGTTGTGTCCTTCATATTGCTTGCTCCCAACCTGTCCCTCACAAATGAGACATACCTCTGATGTTGGAGGCAGACCTTCATTTTGCTTTCCGCTATGTGCTTTTCCAAGTGGACTAGGAGAAGAGAAGATTTTGTTTTCTTCAATAAATTGCACCGTGGGAATGGTAACGATCCCTTGGTAGGTGGAAGTTTGTTGAACAGGTATAACAATTGGGTGGAACAGAGAGAAGGATATATCTGGGATCTAGAGAAGAAGGCATAATTGGGATCTGAACTTAAATTTTCATTTTTTTCAAACGGATGACTTTCCTCTGTATTGCCCTTCAAATGTACTGTCATGGAACCACTACACAGAGGAAAACCCTTAAAGAAATAGTTCAAAGGATTCTTTAGATTTACATTTAGCAGTTTGCTATATTAATAGCATGATTTACTTTGACTCAAGTGGGCTAAATGACATCATTATTATACTGTGGGAGAAAGAAGTAGGTTTCAGTTGGAAATAATGTTGTTCAGCATCTTATCAGCCATATTTATGAAAGTATTAAAATTACATCAGGGAAAAAAATTGAGCTGAAATCCTGAAGAATGTGGTTTTTATTATAAACTTCCATAAACCATTGACACTGAGCAGCTTTAGCATTTGGCACAACTGTTTTCTCTCTGAAATCCTGTTTATGGCAAAAGAACAAAAAAATCAAGTACCATATTTTCTTCTTGTTCTCAGATTTCTTTAGATTGACTGATATACTTATGGCAGATGACTACATATATGTGCAGATGAATGTGTAAATAACTAGAGAGAAAATGAGTTAATTCAGTATTTTAATCTTCAGCTAGATCTGTTGATGTCTGAGAAAAACAATCCAGACATTTTGAAAGTACAAAAGTTACTGTACTTGACATTTATTTAGTCTTTTTGCAAACAAAAACAAAATTGAAAGAGAAATATTTTTAGCAGTAACCTGTCTACTAAATATGTGCATTTTTTTTCCTTTAAGAATGAGTAATATAGTATGCCTAATTATTGACACAGTAATGGCATAGTTATATACGTTGATGAAATATAGAAGCAAAAATAATTTACCTTTCAATACGAAATTTTCCAACTATAACTGGTTTTAGAGATAGGTTTATGGTGCATAGCAAGGTATTTCACTGTATTTTGGTTATATTTCTAATATGGAGGTGTATTTAAAATGCTGAAAATAGCAGTATTACTGTTCTCTTACGAACAGAAATCAAGATTATGTAATAAGTTTTGAAAAAATAGACCTTCAGTAATGAAAAAGTAGAAGAAAGCACTCTTTTCAGGACAAATCTTGGAGAATAGCTATAAAATAATTTTAAATTGGAACAGTATAATGCTGAGGATCAAAAAAAACTCAGCAGAAAAAACAATGGTAATTGTATCTCTCTAATGCTGTACACTTTGGAATTACTTAAATGATACACCTATTATTATAGAAAGCATTTTGAAGGTTGAGAGTGTAGGGTTAATAATATAATTTAAGTAAACATAATTTTATACTAAAATAATTTTGCTATTCTTCTTTACTTAAAATCTTCATCATTATTTTGCTAAAATCCATTGCCCTTATTCTACCAGTTTTTCTTTATCAAGCCTTAGTAAAAAAGGCAAAACTAAGAGAAAATACGGAAAGAAAACAAAATTTACGGAACATGTTCCCTTTTTTTTGTAGCTATCTTCAAATCAGCCAGCTGTAACATCCTGATAATTAACAAAGGGGTTAGCTAGGAATGCAAAATTAGGTGATTTGATTGCAACTGATAGACTTGGAAACAATATCCTCCTCCCCATTCCAGACACATATGTATACACACAAAGAATATACATGGGCTCTGTGACTTTGGTTTACCTCTGTTCTTAACTCCACATTTCTAACCATTTTCTGGAAATGGCTGTTGCCTTTTAAGTGAATGTGCCAGCTCCTTTGAGAAGATGTTTATCACTTCCTGACTTGGTGCCATAAAGGGTCCGTGTGCAGTCATACTGGGTTTTATGCTGCTTTACTTTTCACTGCCTTGTCATTCTTGCTCAGAGCTTTTTATTTGCCTTAGCTTTTCACATTTTTCCTACAGCGGAAGTGTTTATTCATCTCCAGCTGAAATCCGATACAAGTAGACAATACTTCTGGAGCCAGTTTCTGAACATATTTCTGTTGGAGATAGTTATTACTGTCTAATTAAGAGATGTGCACGCTGGTGACTGAAGGTCTTAGCTGTAATTGGTTTCTAAGAATTTTACTTTCCTGTTAAGTGAAAACTATCTATAAAGTCAATAAACTCACTAGCCTTCACATTACTATTACAAAGGATTGGAACACAGAAGTTCTGGGAACCAAGTTTAGAAGGAAATGTGAAAGACAAAAATGTTCACTGTTTTCTGTCTGGCAGTTCCAATGGAATTATGAACTGCCATTTGTGGTAACCATGACACATTTTGGTGGGGGGGAGGGTGGGGAATCACTGATATTTCTGTACAGGATAATATCTTGGTATAGATGGTAGATGATTCAAAGTTCAGAAGGATTTCTGTAACATTTTGTATACCTTATCCATGTGCATAAATACCTGATTTTGGGGGGGGTAAAAAAGAGAGAAGGGGACTCTTCTCAGTAGTGCCCACTGACAGGAGAAGAGGCAATGGGCAAAACCTGAAATACATTAGAAAAAGCTTTTGTGCTGTGAGGGTGGTTAAACAGCGGAGCAGGTGGCCCAGAGAGGTTGTGGAGTCTCCATCCTTGGAGATACTCAAAACCAGGCTGGACACAGTCCTGAGCTGACCCTGCTCAGAGCAGGCCTGACTCGACGAGCTCCAGAGGTACGTGCCAGCCTCAGCCACACTGCAGTTCCCTGTGGTGATACTGGAGGAGAACATAACAACTTGTTAAAATTCAGCTCAGATTATCTGTGGTTAGAGTCACATAAGAAAAATCTTTCCCGTTAAATTTTGAAGTAAGAATACCTATTGCTGATATAAATGTTGCATGATGCTCCTGTTCATTATATTTCTGATCAGTGCTTGACATATATCTCACAGTTCCTGTTTCATATTTTAATTGGTAGCAATAAGAAAAGTGGTTATTACCCATACTTAAAAAGAAAATCTTTTTAAGTCGCAGTCTTATTTGGTGTGAATTTAAAAAGCTTTTTGTTGATGTGAATGAAAGATTAACAGTAGCGTGCTTCCTTTCCTAAGAACAGTTTAAGAATATAAGATAATTAGATTGAGAAGACAATATCTGTAAGAATTTTTGGGAAAGATTCACTTAAAGTTTATAAAACTGTTACAAACTGTTATTTCATTAAAAAAGTATAGTTTTAAAAAAAATTGTGCAAGATGGGATGATGAAAAGAATGAGGCTTGCAGTATAATTAATAGTTCCCTCCTAAAAAAAATCCAGTTTAAAACTCATTTATCAAGTGTGAATCATATGCATATCTTATATACAAAAGGCCAGAATGGATTTTCATATTTTGAGGGCTTGTTTCCATAGCCAGATTAAAATTTAATGTATAAGAGAGGTTATATATTTTTTGGCTACAGTTCCCTTACAATATATTCATATTAGATGCATTAGAAGAATGTTACAGAAGGATATTTTAAGTTAATAGATTTAGCAGATAAAAATAAAACTGCTGTTAGTTCATACCAGCATACAGAAAGTACAGAGCAAGCCAAATACATTCTAAAAGGAGATGATAACTTTATGCTTAGAATAGAAAAAAAAAAAATTGATGATATGTTTGTCTTCTGATGAAAGTGGAGAATTTCAGTTCAGACTGAAAGATTTGCTGAATCTTCTTTAAATTGCAGGTTTGGGCTCCTCTCCTCTCCTCTCCTCTCCTCTCCTCTCCTCTCCTCTCCTCTCCTCTCCTCTCCTCTCCTCTCCTCTCCTCTCCTCTCCTCTCCTCTCCTCTCCTCTCCTCTCCTCTCCTCTCTGTAAAAATCCAGCAGTCCATCACCATAGTTTTAACTCCTTTAAAAAAAAAAATGTGAGAAGTTCTAATAAGCATATCTTTGCCAGTCTTAAATTCTACACTGATATTTGCCTAAAGCGAATTTCTTAGGAAAGCAGTATCAGAAGAGGTTGCAAGTACAAAGAAGCATCCATTTTCAGACTGCCTGGGAAATGTGATGGGCCCACAGTCACATTTCAAAGGAGGTAAAGCTCACAGGAAACCAGAATTTCTGTTTGAAATGCCAGTCTTACAACTTCTAGTTATCAAGAGGTTTCTACATCAACTTGAGGTGCACCTCATTGCAGCTATTGTTCTTATACCACTCAAACAAGCCAAACAGGTCCCTCTCACATCACTCTGTCCGGACCCAGAAGAGTGCTGACTGCCTGATATTTTTATTATCTCTGATCACTGACTTTGGACAGTTGCAAAGCATGTGCCATGTGAAAGTTATTTCTTTCCCTATGTTATAACTTTAATAAGGTAGAAGAGAAGGTGAGATTTGAATACTATAAATTATTTTGAACAGTTGTTGAAAAGCTCCTGTTAGAGCTATGCACGACTGTGGAGTATTCCCTTCCTGACATTTTTTAGGCCATGTTAAAATGTACAGGAAATATAGAACTGTACTGAGCTCCTAATCATCTATAAAGAAATGTTAGTAAGGAAGAGATCCCACGTGTGGATATGCGGTCACATATAATTTTGATTGATTGTTTCTCCATTTTCTTTGGTGCAAATTGTATTGGTGTTGGTCATTAAATGTAATAGCAGAAGCCACATACATAATGACTCATCTTATTGATGGGAGATGTGATCTTACATTTGAATTTACATTCTTACTGCTGATCCTGTTGTCAACCGAGAATCCATCACCTTGCTTTGACTAATGTTTTCTTTAATTTTAGCTAATGTATGTCACAGCTTGCATACTGAGTTATATACTGCCTTGCTGTTGTAACAGCTAACACTGCTGTTATCCTGTCAACACTAGGTTTCAGAAGGAATTCCTTTGGTGAGGTCTGCCTTCAGTGCCCTGCCCCTCAAATTTGCAGTTCATCCCTGCAGAAGGTTGTCTTGCTGGTTTAATGTCTGTGTTTAAAGCAAAACCTTGCTTTCAGTTGTTTTCATAATGCCTTCCACTTACTGAATTACTGTTTTCTTTAGGGAGTGCCTTGGAAGGCCATTTGAAAAGATGTATTTTTAATAAACATATATACAGGGAGAGGGGGAGGGAGAGAGGCAGAGACCCTATACATGTATCTAAACAAATTTTTTTGTCTTACAATACCTTTGAAGATACTTCAGCAAAAGACATTTAGTGAACTATTGTTCCCTGCTATAGATTTAAAACTAAAACAATCAAGACACAAACATTTTAGGAAAAGCACTACTATCTCCTTAAATAATATTACCAAACATTTGGTATTGATTTACCCATACTGAGCAAAAATAGTTTCATTGTTCTAAATTAGTATTTACAGTATATTTTGGACCTGTTACAAAAACTGCTGAAGTGAGGAGGCATTGAGATGAGCTGAATAATTTTCTTGAAGCTTTACTACTCTTGAGTAACTTGACTATCTCACATGAGTGCCAATGCAGCCTTCATGACAGTCCACACCAGGCTATCAAGTTATTTTTCTCTCCCTCATCTAATCTAGTTTTGAGCACCTGTGCCAAAGCCAAACTGCCATGATGAGAGTCTCAAGGTTGGAGAAGGAGGGGGTGAAAATTACTTAAGCCTGAGAATATTTTGGCACAAACGTGGTAAGATATGTATGTAAGGTAAGATATCCTCATAAGATGCTTTGTGAGGAGCATACCAAAACCACAGGTCATACAGAAGAGACTAGGACAAATTCTTCCCTCATGTAACAACTACACTGTGCTATAACCAGTAGGTTTTTTTGTGTAAGTGAGAGGAGGCTTTGGCTGAGCATTTATCTAATAGGTTAAATGTAAATACAGTCCAGTAGAGAACTGTATTTTCCAGACTAATCTGAATTACTGCTGGGAGTTAAACTATGTGTGTCCCTTTCCTATATTAAAGAAAATGTGTAGGAGAAATATAATCTAATCGCTTGCTGATATTTCATAGAGGTGGGAGTAGGAAGAGGCTTTAGGTTTCTTCAACTGTTTATTCTACTTTATTTTTCTTCTGAACATGATTCTCTCTTCTCAGGAAAACTGCTGTTGCGGATGCAGTCTTACTGAACCTCTGCCCAGTGCTTAAACCAAACTGAATCTGAGCCTTTTCCAGGAAGACTGGGAGGAGATGTGAAAATTGTTTAGAACTAAGATTAAAAAAATAAATGTGGTGTTTCTGCACTGCTGCTTTCACTTGGGATCTGAACTCAGGTCAGATGGGCCATCCTTACCACAACTCCTGAGAGGACCCAGCCAGGAAAAGTTCATTCTTCTTAGGCTGTCAAAGGACAAACCGGCATTTTATAAGTGACCTTGATGCCAAATTCATTGATCTCTTGCTCTATCAGTCCTTTAGGGCCAGATATGGAAGGAACACCTAGTACAGCAGGGAAGGAGGAGGGGAACTCTGGCCAGGCTCCCTCCTGCCCCATAATAGGACCATGGAAACTGGATCCCTGTCTGCCAGAGGAGAGCTGGCATTTCTTAAAAGAAGGATTGTGTGATCAGCTAAAACAGAACAAACCCAATACCCACTGCGTCTCTTTCAAATGCACAAGAAGAGTTAGGAGGTACGTGAGGATTCGTCAGTATTTCATGTGTCAGGGAATAGATTCAACTAGACCAGACTAATGAAATAGGTGTTAAAGCATTTCACTGTCTAAAGGCAGAGCATGGTCTGTAAGTATGAACCAATTTTGCACAGTATTAGCTTATGAAATTGTAACATTAGTGTATTTTTCTGTTTACTGTTTTAGTATGTTGAAATTTTAGCTTAGATTTATAAAAGAGTTAAATTAGGCTAAACTGTGTCCTTTTTCTATGTAAAGATCAAAAGCAAAATGTTTACTAATAGCAGAAAACATTTACAACTATTTATGATTGACAAATGTAATGTGACCAAGAAAGAGCACTTCTAACCTACCTTGTAAACTTTATTTTCACTTTCATTTACGCTGCCCAAATGACTATAGGAGGATTGAAGAGAGACACACTGTGGCAATAATGTGCAATAATGTTTATTTACAGTGAAACACGCTTTTTTTGAAATTCCTTGGTGTGTATGCAGTGTTGAAATTTTTCCATACCTCCTCAGTCTCTAATGCTGCTGCCTACTATTGTTTAGTTGTGGTAGCAGTGACAAAAGGTGTATCTCTCCCTGGGTGCTGAAGAACTGACACATGGGCTCTCTCTCAACGGACAAAGAAATGGTGAAACGTGGAGGAGAGGGAATAGGGAGGTGAGTTTTCTGTATGTGTCATTCCATTATAATTAATGTGAAAAAGTAAACACACAGGTGTTAGCTGGATGTTTCATAGAGGGAAGATGTAAGTTCTTATTCTGTTCTGGTTGTAGAAATACTTTCCAAATCTCTCTAATGCAATGATCAATTTTTGTGCTTCTTCCTCATTTTTGAGCTGGATAAATCACATTTAATTCCAGCTGAAAGAATTTCTATAGACACAGAGCTCCTCAGAACTAAGGTTGTGCAATTAGAGGTTGAAGAAACTTATCTAGACTATGGATTGATGAGTCAGTTACGGATAGCAGGAGTGATTTATAAAACATTCTGGCTAATATCTAAAACTAACTAATGAACCTAAAGATACCATTAAAATATTTAAGCGTAGCAGTTGTCTCCCCACTCCCCACTTGTTATCTTTTTAATGCCTTCCTATTCCTCAGCTAAATTAGTGAATTACAAGAAAGTGTCATTTATTTGTACATTTTTATCAATGCAGAATGACACCATTTTACTTTTCTTGCTCATATGCCTTAGTGTGGCCAAGTGACACTTAAATCTGTTTAGTGTCTCAGTAAAGATCACACTTACCTGCAGTTTTAGTTGTTAACACAGACCATTAAATATGTTTTTGGTGTTTGCAGCATTGTTTTCAAAGTATGGTTAAGACTTTCCTTCTTCAGAAAGGAGTGTCATGCCTCTAAACAAACAGAAGACAATCCCTCCTGATCCCATCCTGATCCCTTTCTATCTTCTCCTCTGCCCACTTCTGAAAAGAGGAATCTGCAGGCATCCAGAGGAATGTTTCTTTATGTTTCTGCACTGAATCCCTTTCTGTCTGCTTCTGTAGAGTATAGCAAGTAAATAATTAGAACTCAGACTAAGTTAACCCCAATCATATTAGCTCCTACATCTTGTTGATCTTGGTGTCTAGGGCAAGGTTATTAGCGCTAGAGAGTTAATTACTAATGCATTCAAGAATAAAACCTAACACCCGTAGGTATTAGTTTTGATTTTGAAATTAAGGCAACTTTGTACTTCTCTTTTAATTCAAAGTTCCTTTTTTGACTGTAAATTATCAAAAGGAAGACCAATACTGCTAGATCTTATTTTGAACTACAAAAGGCTTATGATATCAGCAACTCAGGGGAAACAATTGGATTTGGAAGACTTCACACAAAAACGGGTTAAATCAGATGAAAACCAGCTCTAGTGCCAAGTACTTATCTCTCAACATATGACTGTGAAAGTGACAATACTGCCTAAATAAAAAGTAGTACCTTAGCACTAGGTATCAGGGAATACTGTGGGTTTTAGAGTTAACCTAAGCTGGAGCTGGTTTGTGTAACATACAGTAACAATGCTGAATATAGAAATAATGATGGTTTCTTTTTATCCTTTTAGGTGGCTTTTAATTGTGTGCAAATTAGTTTCCAATCTAAATGAAGGTTGTTCAAGCTTATATAGGTTCTTTAAGGTGAATTTTCATGTTAAGAATTGCCAAGTCAGTGTAAATTCTTGGTAAATTCAGCATTTATAAGCACTTCTGTCTGTCCCATGAATAGCTGGCAACCATGTTTGTTTTCCACACTTACCTTAAGAGTGTTCTTAACTCTGTCTCTGATTTTAATACATACTGTTGGCATATTGTGAAGATACAGCTTCTTAAAAAAGACACCTTATTATTGTGCCACCTTCTTTGTGTCTACATTTTTTTGTTTGTAGATATCTGTGGACCATTTACTCCCTTCAACTGAATCAGCTATTGATCCCTGCTTTGGAGCTTATGCTGTCCTAGAGGGGCTCATAATTTTATCCATAATGGGCAAAAGAGAATGAAAAAAAGGTTATGTTTCTCATTTTATATATATTAGGGGCTGGATGGAAGCACAAGTTGTATAGCATGTAGAGAGTATTGCTCATATCTGTAGATTCATACATATGGTACTATTCAATTCCTATTCATGATGAAGACTGTTCCAAATTTTATTGAATTTCTAAATGAGTTCTCCTCTATCTCTAGATGGTATTGAAATCTCTATCAGAACCAGACCAAGCTTCCCTTCTTTCCCAGATGTAACTCACTTCAGAAGACATAGCCAAGAATGCTTTCTTCCAGGATGAAAATGTGTTCGTCCTACTAGGATGGATTTCATTTTGTTTGCACTTCATGGTCCTATTCCACTTTGAGCTAAGTGGTTTTTTTCCTGATTCACTACTAGCAGGCAATAAGACTCTTAATTTCATATACAATTTAAACAACATTTACCTCTTTCATGCCTATATGTGGAGATCTACTATCATATGCAGACCACCAAGCAGAACATTATTTGGAAAGACAGTTTGCAGAAGAAATCCCTTACCTGTGAAATGGTCTGTTTCCAAGCTATAAAGGTGTAAAATGAGACAGCGAGAGCCATCTGTCTTTGGGGAGTCTAGTGTGTGCTGAACAGGCAATAAACAGAGCATCAGTATACCACCGTAGATTCTAGGAGGTGCATATGTCCTGCCTGCTCTGCACAGACCTTGTCCTCCTATCTCAGAAAAGATATAAGAACTGGATTAGGGTCAGAGAAGGATGTCTGAAAGTCTGGAAGAGCTTCCGTACAAAGAACAGCTTATGTAGACTAGGACTTGTCAAGCTGTAAAAGAGATGACTGCGGGGCCCTAGCTGAAGCTTGTAAAACTGTGAGAAGAAGAGAGCAGAAGTGATCGTTCCTGTCTTTTCTAGTACAGGGTCAAATGAAACTAGCAGTTAACAGGCTAAAACTTAACAAAAGCAGACATTTTATATATCAAGTAGTCAAGCTATAGAACTACTCACCAAAAGATATCACAGAGTCCACTAGTGACTGTGAGTCACATACAGCAGGTGAGATGTACACTGAGTGGTACGGATATTAATTCCAGCTTCTTAAATGCTAGGTGGAGTGACACTGTCCCTGTGGAGATATCTGCCTGCACCAGGAAATCAGCACATATTTAATTGGCTGACACTGGGAACTTGGCTTACCTAGTTTCTGCCCGTGTGCTATCTGGCTTTGGTAGTGCTGTTCAGTTCCTCAGAGCTCTGGATGCTAAAAAATAAAATCAACTCATTAAAAAACTTTAAATAGAGGTTTTCTTTTTTTCATTCTGCCTCTGCCAATTATGTCATTTGATGAAAACATTGCATAAAATGAAACCTTGTCATAAAGTGATTGTTTAATCTTGTATATCAGCAAGTAAATACTAATGTTACAGGACCTATGTCCAATTTTTAATCACAGTATTTCTTTTAACACTTTCATTCATCTTCTGGCACTGCTTTATCCCACACATGTCTATGAGTCACTCCTTCTGCATGGATGTAAGAGAATCTCTGTCGCTAACTGACATGAGATCTTCATTCCTTGCTGGTGAGATAAACCCCTCCCTGGAAAGCAGTATGGATGAAGGTGAAACTCACATTTTCTTGGTTTTTTTTTCTGCTGGAATTCTCTCTCCTTTGCAAATGAGATATTTCCCTTAAGATCTTCCAGTTAAATTAAAGATAAGGATTTGCATATGCAGTGGTAAATGAAAACCACTGGAACAGATTTTAAGTTTTGTTACATTGATGTAAATTGGCAATAGTAACTTTACTAAATAGTCCCAACTTCGTGAAAAATGTACCAATGAGACAAGAACTTCTTTTGCCTCTGGCTTTCAATTTTAAGTGTTGTAACAAACTGTTGTCTAATTATAGCAAAGAAGACATGCTGTTAACCTTTCCACATCACTAAGTAGCTTCATTGGTATACTGAAACCATACTTTGACATTGTAGATACAAATGTAAGTGATTTTTTGTCCATTAAAGTCTTTTCTAACCATCGCAGTGACAAGACAATTACCAGATTCTCTATAGTACAAGTTCTTTCAAAAAGTTTCAGGTTGTCTGATGAACTGACTTGGCTTTCCATGAACGGCTGCTATTTCTTATGAAAATGAGAGAAGATGCAGAAATTTCTCTGTTCAAATGAAATCTCCATCAAACCGAAAATCTTTTAAAAATCCTTTCTGAATGATGTTTTCTGATGAGTTTTACCAAAACTACATTAGAATAATGGATGAAAAATGATGTTCTGGCATTTATAAATCCATGGCAACTAGGAAAACATTGTGCCTGACATCTACATAGAGGTGAAATACTGTCATTAGCACACAGAGTATTAAAGCAGTGCTACACATCTCATTTTAGTACTTGCCATGGACTTAAATGTGAGTTACTTAGAGAGGCATGTGGTGAACAAGCTGCCAATTGTGCTTTCCTCCTACTTCAGGATCTGTTTCTTCCCATTGAAAGTCTGATTTCCTTGATACCTGCCATACAGAAGCTAGAGCACTTTCCTAGGATATTTCTCTTGCAGCCTGCAGTTGTAGTCGCCACACTGTACGTACACAAAGGTATTTTACTGTACTTTTAAAAAGTACACTACAACACAAGGTAGGGCTTGCTTCAAAATGAAGATGCATCTAATTTTTACGTTTTCTGCACTATTTAACACAGTTAATTGATGCTGTCAATAGCACTAGTGGAGAGTAATGCTAATGCTTTGGACTGTAGTATTCTGAGCTCGTTTTTAAGTTTTAGGGTGTTTTCCAACTTGTAATGGTGTATTGCAAAGAAAAACAATACAATAAAAATAGATAGTTATCATAGCCAGCATCAACAAGTAAGTTTCCAATTTTTCTGGAACTAAGTGTCTATTTAATTTTATCCTAGCCAAATGAATTGGTCCTTCATTTTCCAGATTCTAAGAAATGTAAAGAACTACATGAGAATGAGGTCATTGTGATAATGTACATTACCAGTAGAGCTGGCCTAATATGAGAAAAGTCTGAGCATATGAAGAAAACATAGGCCAAGTCCAGGACTAAAAGCCTGGGTGAGAAAACATTTTCATTAGCATTACGAATATATTCTCACTGTCTATTAGTTATTTCTCCATTGAAAAATCAGGCCAGTATGTAATTTTAGTGATAACAGCACATCTTCAGCTGCTGTAAATCTGTTGGTAAGTCCAATTATTAAAACCAGATGAGGATTTAGTCACATACCCTGTTCTCTTCAAATGCTCAGAAATTAAGTGTCTGTAATAAGCATTACCTATTGCACTTAAGAACTTGGGTGAATTTAGCGCTCTGGAAAGCAGAGTAAAAAGCAGCTCTGGCTGATATTTAGGGCTGGTGCAGTCTTTACCTCTGTGACTCTTCAAGTCTGACTTGTATGGACCTACAAGTTAAAAATAAATGGTGAGTCTGAAATGTTGGCAATAGCTGAAGATGATAATGATACCATTGCATATTATGACACATTATTTAATGCTTCTTTGGAAGTCTTTGGTGAAAAGATAAGCTGAATGGTCTCTCCGTTTCCAGCTATATATAAAATGCTTATTGCGGTTTATAAGCTGAACTCTCCCTCAGTGAATGTCTTTTAGCCATTCCTGACTATTATATCTCTCCACCTGAGTAGGTCAATCCACTTGCTCCTAAGGGGCTCCTGGGATATTCAGGATTCCTTAGTAAAAATCAGTTCTTCTGAATTCTAAATAAGGTCTTACAAAATAAATATCTGTTTCCAGAAAGAGCATACCAAAACATTAGTCAGTAAAACAACAGGTAATATTTACAGTAGTCAGACTAATATAGTAATTTGGGAAAAACCTTATACTGTAGGTAACAGGTTAAATCAGTCAAAGTAAATTTATCATTTGTACTTCAATGTGTTTATCATGTAACAACCAAGAGTGACAGCATGAGGTCATGAACCATTAAAAATGTGACTCTAAAAATCCTGAACCTGTTTACATAGCTGTAGTTGTGAATTCAGAGTGAAAGCAATGTGGCAACTTTAAGCTATATGTAATATAATTTGTTAACATCCTCTGAAATCCAGACAGGTAGCCCCACTGATGACAATAATGAGAACACAGGAGATTTATTTTCCTTGTCAAGGAGTTAGTCAAAAGTACCGGTGCAAGTGAGGGTTTTAGATATAGTAGACATAAACCCCTAGCAAAAGAAAATATTTAGACATCACTCCCAGCTGCTCAGGAAAGCCAAGAGGGTTAATGTACTTTTTTGACTGCTACTAATGCAAATTTAGTATTTTTTTTTGATTACATATGTCTTTAGGAATTTTTAATACCTCCATCCCATGACATTATCAAGAAGCTGAATAGAGAAATGGCTGCAAAAGCAGCTCCTTGTAGCCAGAATTAAAGACCAGACAGAAGGGCAGAGTTCTTATGCAGGTGGAAGTTAATTCCAAAAGATGTGAGTCACCTGTCTGGAAATGAGGGTGATGATTTGAAGTGTAAATCTAATTTTAGTTCTCTATGGTTGCACCTCAGAAATACTGTGCACCTTCTAAGCAAATTATAGGTTTTCTCAATTCTTAATTACCAAAAGAATAATTATTTGGTCCCCAAGTTAATTTTAATCCTCTGAGATTTTTTCTTACTACCTTAAACCAGCTCTTCCTAAATTTTTGTGTATCACATCCATCCCTAAAAAAAAAAAAAAACCAAACACGTTGTTACCAGATATGTGTGTATTAGGAAACATCAAAAAATACAAATAGCTCTCTAAAAAAAGAGACACTAAAAGGGAAAGGAAGATAAATTGCCTTGCGCCAGGTGAACAGAACTAATGCTGTTTCTGTGGGCTCGGGAATGTAATTTCCCATTCCCTTACGGGATACCCCACTACTCCACTTCCTTACGAAAATGAAAGAATTGGTCACACTTAAAGCTAGTGCCATCTTGCTCCTTTCCCAGCCTTTGTGGAGAGGCTGGGAAGGGTGATCTCATCCCCCCACCCCGAAAGCCAGTTAGTTTTTTCTTATCTTACCAGATCTGACTCTCTAGGATAGGCATGCATGTTTTCTGCTGTCACGGGTTGTACCAAGGGGATTTTCTTCAGATCCTAAAGTCTATGGGTAGTCCCAGTCACCCAGCTCTTACTCTGGTTGAGAACCACGACATTTCTGCCTTGGTACTGAGCCTTAAGGTTCCAGCAGCCCTGCTCAATTCTGTCGTCCCCAAAAGTGATTTAGATTTTCTCTAAAGTTAAATCAGAATCACAAAATGGGAACTCCGGCAAGCAGCTATCATTATTGCAAGGAACAACAATTTTTTTCCTAAAACAAACCAGCTTTCTGGTAACACTACACAAAGATAACAAAAACCTTAAGAAAAAAAGGCTCATCCAGATTTTACTGAAGTCATATAACAGCAGAAGAAGGTGACCTTTGTTTTTTGGCTTTCTTTTCTTCTCTCAGCTCTTCCCTGAAGCTGTCATTTGATGGATCAAATACTTCAGCAGCAATAATAACTTGACCACTCGGCTGAACTCTTCCACCACTTGTATCTGCCCCATGTCACAGCTTCCATTTCAGATATGCCAAAAAAGTTGTCTAAGTCCATGCTATGATCATGGAAATAACTGGGTGTTGCCTTCTGGTTTTGTTTTAAATAAGGGGAAAGAGGATTTTTAGCTATGTATCTGATAGTAAAGTTTAAGCCAGGGAAAACGCATGGGCTATTTTGTTGATACTTCTGAGAGAAATGTGTATTGGCTTGATCCCAAAATGAGATTCTCATTTTTATTGGGTGCTTCTTTTCCTTTGGCTTCCTGGCTACGTTTTACTAGTAATACAAAATCAAGTGCTGCTTTTATTTTCAGTAGGACCGGGGTTTTACCTCAAGTACAAATCACTGAGACAGAATACTAGGAAACCTTTGGAAGACCTGGTTAAATATGAAACTTCTTGATGGACTATCAGAAGCCTGCAAAGGGGGAAATTAATTTAAGGAAAAGAGAGAGTGCTATTAGAATTTTGAGTACTTGCTACCTCTTGAAAATCAAGCCAATAAGATAATTTCGTCCATTTTCTCACAGGCCTTGCATACACTGGAACAAAACTAAACACAGGCCAGCACTTTAACACAGAGATGAATCATTGCAGTATTTTCAGTACAATCTTGAAACATTTCAGTGTAGCAGAAGCAAAAATACTTTGAGTCTCTGAAAGCCAGGGGCCATTCCTTCAGATGAGGTGACAGTAATAAACCCAAGTCTGGCTTTCAACCCTGCCTCAAATAATGAGCAAATTCAAGCAATAGGTCACCTCAAATGCTTTCCAGAACTAAATCGGGGAGATATGTTGTAAATCTATAGCAAATGTAGAGAATTTTACTGTTTTATTACCAGTGACAGTTTATAAAATGGAATAGTATTGTTATAATAATACAATATAATAGTTTATGGTTGAAAGATTAACAGCAATATCTTTTCCCTTCATTTTTGACAATAACACCTAATTCCATTAGGAGCGGCTCTATGTAGCTATTTTTATCTTTGTTGATAACGGCAAAATCAGATTTTTTCCCTTGACAACTAAGCCTTTTTGAACTTCATAACTAGAGTAAAATGCTGTTGAGTGAATTTTAAGTATGCGCATACAGTTAAATTCACATTCAGATTTCTTTTCTGGGAGAAATTTCATTTCCTCTTTCAGAGAGGCGTGCAAAATGAACTGTTACTCACAGAAATTTGGATTTTTAAGAACACCTAAAAGATGTAAATATGTCATGCCCTCATAATTTCAACAGGAATCTCGAAGCCAGCCAATCATCTTAAGTTTAGGAAAAAAAACCCAAAACCCAGGGATACACCTCCCTCAAACGCTGTTGTCTTGTGCTCCATCAGAACTACTTTGATATGAGAGTATTTTGCTTTTTATCATATGTTCAAGTAAAGAAAGCTGTACTGCTCATAGGAACTAATTCCATGCATATAACTGAAAATCTTCTGCTGTTTTCAGTTTGGATTTGGTCTATAGGCACTGAAGATTAGCTAATAGTTGAATCCCATGGGTTCTTAAGTATCCATAATTGTGTTTGTTGTAAGGGACAATGAAAGCAATATCTGATGATTTTGCTTATGAAAACTGAGCTTGGCTGCCATATCATTCTTGACTGAGTATCATTCTCCATAATATTTTGTAATATAATATAAGGTATTGTAAGTTATATGGACATTTTATATAAAATATTCTAAAATATTTTAAGGCAAGAGAGAATATATAGTGCAGATAACTTAGAGAAAATAACTTAAGATCTTAAACGCAAACTTTATTTGTGTCTTAACAGAAATGTATGGCTCCATAATTTGGCAATGTCAGTGATGGACAGGTGGGTAAGAGGTTGTCAAGCTCAGGAAGTGAAATGTAAGTTTTTGCTGCAGATGTACCAGTGACATTTCACAGTCATTCACAAAGTATAATCAAGGGCCACGATGAATTAAAAGGGGGAAACATTGTAGGACAAAACAGTAGATAAGTGGCTTGATTAAAAATGTACCACATAAAAAAAATACCAGTTTGAGGGATTACAATTTTTTATATAGTTTCAACACTGTTTCCCACTGATGACTTTATAAAACATCGATAAAATCAAAAGAAAAAACTGACTTACCACTGGCAAAAATAATACATAATGAGCTGTTAAACTTCAAAGTAAAACTGAAGCTATATAGGAGGATAACATGTTCTTTCTTATGTTCATTACTGTAACCTTAGATGTTTCATAGGACATCAGATCGTGTTCAAGTGAATAAATAATGAAATATATTTTTATTTCTTATTTACGGTTTCACCTTTCTGTTTTAACTGATAAAATGGTAGGGAAAAATCTGTTTGGATCCTGTTTTCTATGGTCTGTTTCTCAAGCATATTTGGACATTTTTACAATTGCAATCCTTATAAATTTTAAGATTGATCAATATGCACAGTTGGAAACAGAGATGAAAATAAAAATAAAATAACTCTCAGGATCTGAGTTAAAAAGCTTGTGGTTGTGGTCATGAAGGCGTGTCTAAGATAGTGTATTACACACAAACTACTTTGTACAAACAAAAGTATTTGTCACAGAATTTAAAAACTATCTTAATGTAGACTGAGAATATAGTTCCTTAGTCCAAATTATTTTATTTGAGGATGCAATTTCTATCCAATGTTGCAATCAAAGAGATTTTAAAAATCTGCAGGATTAATTAAAAAATATTAAAATACTAAACCATGCTTAAACCCAAGGTTTTAGCATAATTCTTTTAAGAAGGCTTTCTGAGGGTTTCTTCATTTAAGAGTAATTGCCAACCAAAATGATTTTGGCCTTATCCAGTTAAAAACAAATACTTAATGCAGAGTATGCAGTTTAGCCAGATAAAGCACAACCAAGAGAACATTGGTATGAAATAATTCTTCTTTTTAAAAAAACAACCCTTCAGTTAGGATTTTGGCTCTAATCCTGTCCTCTTTAAAACCAGTGGCAAATATCCCATTGCTTTTAATATAAAAAAGACTAACATCTTTATGACATTCTGGTAATACTGGAAAAGAAAGTAATCTCTCTAGAATCTCTCTGACTGATAAAAAGGAAGACACATGCACAGAACTTTCCTTATGATGCTCAGAAACATCCCTGGTTCTCAGTGAAAAAAAATAATTCAATGTGCCCGGCACGGGCTGAGAGCCCAGTATTTCCCCTGCAGTAAAACCAGGACCCAGAGAAGGTGAGAGGTCTTGGGGATTTTTTTTATCCTAGTGAGCTCAAATTAACTGTCCAGTAACAATAACAGGCTCTGTAATCAAAGACTGGGTGACAGGGATGGTGTCTATGATGTCCAGTAGTAGAAAATTTCCTGATTTTTAACTGTTCTTCCAAAGTATCTTAAAATGTGGCAAGAGGGCTAAAAACCTAGGGAATTTAAAGCTGGAAGGACGTAGGCCAAAGAAGCTGACCGACTACTCTCTTTATTGCCCACTGAATAGGGTTTAAAGCAAGTTCCTGGTGGAAGAAGCCCCTTTGGGCTGGGCTTTGGAGGAGCACTGGTGGTATGAGAATGGCTGAGCTCGTGCTCTCCCTGCTCTCTGCTAACCCGACACAGGCCAGCCCTGGCCAGGAAGCCATCCCGCAGTGTCTGACTGCTCTCTTGGATTTAACGGCCCATTAATGCCATCTCTGGGTTTGCAGAGGAGAGCTGTGTCACATCTGGCTAATGCTGACCATGGGCAAACTGAGTGGCACCCACCTGTGCAGGGCATGCCCTTTGCCTCCTGCGAAATCCAATGGTAGCTGAAACAAATTGAATAATCTTTAACTTTATAAACAAAACAAACAAATGCAAGGAGGAAGAAAGGAAACAGACCAGTCACTTTTGGTTTTCCCTTGGATCATGGATGATCTTAGCAAAAAACATTGACTCATGTAAGTAAAATGTAATATAAAGACATGTTTTTGAAATTTTTTTTTTGTGAAGAGTAAGCAGGTATATTAATATCAATTTTAAGATGAGTTTACATTCAAACTATGCCTTTAGGAAAAGGAAACATGTTTGCTGCTCTGTTTTAAAGTGTTGATGAGTTATTGCTTTGATACACATGAGAGAAAATCCCTTATAGTTTTGGACTAAGTTGGGGATACTCTTGAAATCTGCCTTTATTATACAGCAAAGCTTGTGAAAATATTTCAGCTTGACCACTTCTCCATGCAAATGACAGTCTGTAAATCTACACTTGTAGCCAAGGGGGAGAATGTTATAAATGAGCTCTGACAACGTGACTTGAAAACTGAAATGTCCAGACATGAGTCTACATGTTGTTTAATCCCTGAGTTTATAGCATTAGTCTTAGCTGGTAATAAAAAAGTTGTCTAATATCCTTCTTGACTGATCAAGTCCTTGCGGTAAAGTACACAGATATGAGGTTATACACAAGAACTTCTCAGAACCACCATAAATCAAATACACTGAAATTGATTGGGAAGTAGGTAACATGAGCTTTTTTACTACCATACTTAATTCTGGTTACATTTAATTCAGAAGCTCTACATGCCTAGAACAGGCTTAATAAAAGATGTTGATCTTTTTGATAATTTCAAAGGAACAATTCTATACTTTTTGTGGATAGGCAACCTAATGGAACAAATAGAAAAATAAATGGAAGGAGTGACTTTTACAAAGAAGCTGTATAATCACATGTAAAGAATTTATTTTAAATCTTTAGCTGAAATAAATGTAATTCTAAAAGCCAAATGAGCTGTTTGCCAGAGCTGGATGAGGTGACATAGTCAACTTAAAAGGTATAGCTTTTATAAAGCTGCTGCTAACAAAGCTCTAAAAAATTTAAACTGATGTTTGCTTTGAAATGAAACAACCTTCTTTTAAATATACATTTTCCTTTTTTATGTTGATTTTTTTAGTGTTAGTAGACATTGAAATATATTTTTTGCTATTGGTACTTTCTGGTTTATATTCACAGACATGGGATATGCTGTTACACGTAGGAAGTTGTTAGCATGAGCCACCCATATCAGAGTTGACATTGGCTCCCTGAAGCCTGTTAATCCACTTTGATATCCACTGCTGTTCCAGTTACTCCTATTACATCAAGTTCAAACTTGCTCACATGAGCAAATTAAGCAGGTTTTAATCATCCCATGGAAATTACTTGGTGTCTCTGATAGAATTACTTCTGTACATTAAAGGTTTCAAAGTAATGATTTCAGTGTGCCAGAGACTTCCAGTAAAGTCTGAGGAAAAGAGGCCACTGAAGTCAATAAGCCCCGAATTAGGGCCTTTGGATTTCGTTCATCTCTTATCCCCAGGGTAAAATAACAGTACTTCAAAATAAATAAGTGGAAGTCATCTTTTAAATTAGAACAAAGGGTCAGGACAAATTATCTTTGGTTCTCCTGTAATGAGTATATAAAGTTTGCTCAAAGCTTTACTGCAGGAACAAAGATTAACAAACAAAAATTCTGCCTTGTTTGTCCTAAGATACAAGCAAATATATGTAGTCATTGTGATCTCCTCCATGTCAGATCTTTTTGTCTTAATCAGTCTAAAATTTCCTGGTCTTATGACAGAAATTTTGTGTCTCTATGCAGGCAAAAGAGAGAAGGGGGCACCAAAAATCCTGATAACTAGAACTGCCTTACATTTTTATTTCTGCTGCTGTCCAGCCAATATTGCCCTGTGCTCAAGAAAATAAATAAGGCCCTAAGGCTGAAGGAAATCAATTTGCCACAGTGAATTAAGAAAAAAATTTTGCCATTTATGTGCATATTAGTCTGTCTTTTCTCTTCTGCCATCACATATGACATAAAACTCCAGTTTGCAAACCGTGGTAAGTGCCTCGAGAGCAGATCCAGCCTGGGTGGCGGATGGGAGCAGGTTCTCCTGTCCTCTTCCCTCGGCGCAGGCAGTGGCCCGCCTGTCCACTTGCGGCAGGGCCTGCCTTCTCCCCTGGCCAACGGCAACAGGCTTTCCTCCTCTCCAGCCTCATCCCGGGGTGCTGGCGAGGAAGGACGTTTCTTCAGACTTCCCTACCCCAGCATTTTCCCTCAGCCTCTGGTAGATGAGGAAGCCCCTGTGGCCACATCAACTTGGCATAAGCATTGCCGGGGGATTTAAATTGATTGTGGAGCTGAGATGTATGTGGAAGGGCAAATACCTTGGTCTGGGGAGGCTGGTATATGAGACAGAGATGCATAAAATCAGACCAGGCAGGAGAGATTGTGGGCAGTGGAGATAGTATCTCAAGGGTTGGTACGTGGGCTTGGAAAGGGGTGCAGATCTGGGGGCTGTGCAGACTCAGGGGACACTTTGTGGCTCAAAGAGCAAGCTGTGAGCCTGCGAGTTAGTTGCATATATTGAGGATGCTAGTAGGGTTGGCCTGGGGGATGTGGCCGCTTAAGTGGCAAACTTCATTTAACAGTGACCCCATATACGTAGAAACAGCTTGAGCCCATTATCACAATGGACCCCTTCTCATGGTTTTCCCACTTGGAAATTCTGCTTTTGCCTGCACAGCTCAAGGTCTGACAGAAGTACCTGCCATACTGCTAGTAGCCTTGATAGAAACATTTGATTTATATGGACATCTTAAAACAATAGAAGGCTTTTAAATTTAATAATTAATTTCAGCTGCATTAACCATGCAATGAAAGAATGCAGATAACTTGCCATCAACATAGGTATTTATATATTAACAGTCCTATAGTATTTAGTATATTAACAGTCCTAACGATGGAAACAGTGACTTCTGTAGAAAAAGGCCAAAACAGTCATGACATCCTATTCATACAGAACATTCATGTAAATAACATGAGAAGTTACTTGTGTTCAGAGAATGCTTAGAAATATAATTTTGAAATATTTCTCCCAGAAAGTCCCCATGAAAAGAGTTAATCTTAAACACTTTCAGCTATCCATCTCAGAACAATAGGTCTTCATTTACTTAGAGAGGCCTTATATTACAGCCAGTGATCCTCTGGTGTTTTCTTGAGAAACCTTGACTTGAATATTAAGATGGAAGAGAGAGAGGTCTGTGTGTTTATTAAGACATTATTTCTGAATGGTATTTCTATGTCTCTGATATCCTTTCTCCACTGCTATGATGGCTGAGCTCTGACCCAATAGAACTCTCTTGGTGGATCTTAGATCAAGCACTCTAGAAGGGAAAATAAAAACCAAAATACATGTATTTTGGCTAATTTGATTTACTCTATGTCATTTTTTGTGTGAAATATTTGTGTCTAGATACAACTTTTCTCTGCTAGATGAATGTGCTTTTCAGTATTTTTGTATTATATAGACACATGTACTATGTATTGCATATGTCTATGTAATACTTATGTCTATATATTTGTGTGTTATTATTGATAATCTCTTTTTCACAGTAACATGAAAATGGTTCCCCAATTCTGTTCTCTTGTCTGTGCAGCTTTTTGAAGAAAACAGCACCAATCATCTCACTGTGTGCAAATTTACCACGTGATTTTGATACCTCTCTTGATTTCTTGTTCCCTAGATAGTCCATGTTAACTAATAACTTATTTAACTTCAGTAATATATAATGTATGAGAAGAATCTGAATCAGAGCAGATCCAAATGAATTCACTCCTCAGCCCTAGAGCTTCTGAGTCTCCATCAGCACAAGGAAATATGCTAGAAATGCTTGCTTTGGTTTTCAGAGGTTTTATTTTCTTCTGCACCCATACAAACTAGAGACTTCTCTCTTGAAAATGAAAGATGAGATAATAATGTAAAAGATGTAAAAAAATTGACAGGTGTCTCCAGCTTTTTTCTGGTGCCTGCCTCAATTTTTGTGCAACATTGCTTTACTCCCAGAGAATCAATAAAAACAGAGAGAGTATAGTCATATGCTGCATCTTAGATATATTGGGGGAGATCATGAGAACAGTGTGTGGAATTAGGAGACAGGCACTTGCTATAAACAACACTACTAAAAAAATACAGGCAATTGCAATAACGTATTTTGGGGCTGGATTTGTTTCTCCTGTCTAGCCATAATACAGGCATATGAAACAGTAACATATAGAGATCAACCACTACTTTCAGAACAAAACTCTGAATTCAAATACGCTCTTTAAATCCAGAGCTTGTCCTTCTGGGTGAAGATTACAAAATATTGATAAGGAAGTATGACAAAACTGAATAATACCTACTGCTTTAGTAAATCATGCTGATGGGAAAAAAATTAGGACATCAGTTTCTGAAAAAGGTAAAAAATGCTTCAGAAGCTTATAATTAAATTTAAATAAAATATTACATTATACTGTTGATCCTTCCTTTAAAATCCAGAGGCTTTAGTGAGGGACTAACTTCTGGCTGTCAACAGACAGCAGTATGAAAACTTTTGTGTTTGACTAGTGATGTTTTCTCAATGAAAAGGACGTTTTTGGAAGGGCTAAAAATTTGTATTTTAACTACTGATTTCTTTACTTCTATGTTTTCCTTTTTTTCTTTTTTTTTCTTTTTTCCTGTTTGACATTTTACCCGAAAACATTCCATTTGGAGGTCAGTTGGGTTCTCAATGGCAAATAAGCATGACAAGTTCCATGGGTGAACTTGTATTTGGACATATTTTTGCCTTTCTATAAAGCCAGTATCTTCCTCCCGCCTTTCTGGATGATTCTGCCCCTTTTTGGTAGTTAAGCATAGTTATTTAAGAGCCTTCCTCAGCTCCATATAACAAGGAACGCTAGCAATAATTGAGCACTAGATTCCATACAGATGGAGGATTTGTGCTTTCCTTTTTTTTAATTTGAGATGGACGTTACTCTTCCATTAACAACATAACTGATTACTTGCCGCCAGTCATCTGGATGTGATGGAAGTCTCTCAAATGCCACCATCTTCAAACTGTGTGAATGGGCTACAGAATTGCCTTTGAAGGTCTGAGGTGGACCACTAATAATCTAAAAGTAATTTAATAGCCAGTTAGTAACCAACTAGGTATAATAAACACAACATTAGCACTGACCTTCACAATACACTTTAGAGCCATTTTTCCACAGAAGAATGTCACTTCAAGTCGCATGTCCTTCTGAGAGTTCTTATCTCTAATTCTTTAATTCGAAGTACGGAAAATAATTGCTTTAGTAAAGCTGTACATAAGGTGCTACATCTGGAAATGCAAACCCTCAAGCAGACTTAAGGTTGCAACAATTTCTTATGCTTTAGTGGACACATTTAAAGATGTGAGTATTTTAAAGATGTCAGAATTTCAGAAGCTGAGTTCAGGATTCACTACTTTAAAATGAATTGCATAAATAGTGTCACTGTATACTACGGTTTTAACTTTAACTCTTGGAAGGCTTAGAGGTTCCAGGAAGATACATTATGAAATGTGGTGGTGATATAAAGATAATGCATTTGATTTTGCAATTCTTTGCTTTTGTATTTGATGCTTTTTCAGAAAGCTGTGTTACCCAAACAGTTTTGTAATTATGAGGATATTGCAAAAAGAGCAATTCCATGGTTTTGTCAAAAACTATGAAAACATGACCCAAGTGCTATCTAAAGATTCAAAACAATGCAAATCAAATTTAAAAGGTCTCAAGTTGTTGGGGTTTTTTGTCTATTGAAATTTGGGGACATGTTTAATTATATTTGAATGCCAGCTTGGGATGGCAGTACTAGAGATGGTCTGAGGCAACGTGTGATTTTGAGGCACACTGAGGGCTTTGTTGGGCAGAATTCTTACCTAGTTTTGTTTCAATGTGTGTGGTTTTCAGATGGCTGCAAATGTCTTAGAAAACTTGATCTATAAATTTTACAAAGTGAAAAATAAATAAGATGTTCTGCAGATGTGAATGGTACTTTAAAATTGAGTTTGTCGGTCAGAGGGTGACAGAAGTTCCATTAGTGGTTGAGAAAATGATACTATTCTATTTAATATATCAGCATTTTTCCATCATTTACAATGTAATTATAGGGCACTGAGAGGTCAGAAAACATGCACGATAAAAAAAGTACTTATTTTGACAGATAATGCATTAATTTGACAGGGCATACATTTTTTCCTGCTCCTTCATTGCAGTGATTCATCTTCCTTGGTGATTAAAAAAATGTAACTTTCTATTTTAGTGGTACTGAAGATGATTCTATTCTAACAGACGGAGTGTCAAGAGTAAATAGCTTTGGCCGATGTAGAAAATACATCACTTGCAAAGAATTCTAAGCAGACGTGTTGATAAATATGTCACTATTTGGCCTTCTTTCCAACACCTGTCCAGAGATTGAGTAGAATGTAGTTTGTGCTCTGTCACTTACACTACAGATGAGTTTGGCCTTTGAGTGTAGCTCAATAACCTTAAAATACACAGTAGATAAACACTAAATACCAGGCTATCAACAATTTTATTCTTAAATGGATTACAAGATGACAGGATGCCAATATGATAATCAAGCCATCACTCAGGCTGGTTATTTTATTTCCAAAGTAACAACTGGATGTAATTAAAAGCTATGATTCTCTCTTCTGTCATGTCTAGTCAATTTTTTAGGTCTCAGCTGAGTAATAGTGCTTCTCGCACCTCATCTCCTAGGTAGCTATTAGAAGTATGCCACTTTCAATTGCCAGATGTTCCTGTCATCAGCCTGACCCTGCAAGAACAAATTTAAATTGAAAGCTGTCTCTTGTGATTTCTTCATTTTCCTGTACAGTAGAAATGAAGCAGAGTGATGAGTGGTTTATGGGTCAGAACATATGAAGACTGTCAATATATGACTACCGCTTTCATTTGAAATTTGCAGCCTGTCCTGGAGTTGTTGGGTATGTCTTTATCATTTGAAATCAGCAGAAAGCCTGTCTTTAACTATGATATGCATTTGGTCAGATCTCACCTGTAATGTTCTCCTTGTTTTAAATAAGTAAATGTTTTGTTTTAAATATTCTGATTCAATAACATTTTCTAGGGATGTGTGGAGCCAACAGACACATTGTATTGCTTTCTGGAGGGATCTTTGTGACAGTGTTATGAGATTTGCACCTATTTCTTGTCTAGCACTGAATAAATTGGCAGCTTTGGCTCATTAGACTGTCTGGAGGTTCAGTTCTGCTTTCTCCTTACTCTAGACTGTAGCTCTCAGATGTGTTAATATTCCACCTTAATTGGGGGTAGTTGCTTCAGTGTAAATTGCAGTCAATGGAGGTCTAGCAGAAGAACATCTGCTCTCAGGTATTTTAGAAAATAGCTGTAAAAAAACCCTTTAATTGCTCAGAAGCATAAAATAGGTCTGAAAAAATATTTGGAAAAGAGGAGTTTTGAAGGTTGACTTAATTTGTGCCATAAATACCGGATTTTGGAGCATAGTTGTAAGAAGTAAACTTATCTCATGGAGTAGCATAGACCAGGACTGGACATTGCCCAGAAATTTGGCTAACCTCCAGAACTGTCAGAAATCTTGTGATGTTTTTAGAGGAAGTTTCAAGAAAATGGATATTCCCTGCTTTTAGTTACATAGCTTTGCTCTTATCCATACAGCTTAATGCACACACATTTCAATTTGGGAAGATTTTAGTGATATAAAAAGCACTTCCATTAAAATGTATTACAAACCTTTAGACATAATATTAAAGTTAAGCATTTTACAGGCTGTAATAGATACACTGGATTCAGGAACAAAACTTCTGTGTAATATGGATCTTAATATAGAAATTATAATCAAAATATATGTGGTGCTCAAAATAGTAAAATATCCATGATTTTTTTATTCTTATTTTCTGGTACAACAACAAACAATAATGCAAATATTTGTAATTCAGCATGTGACTTAGAAGGCTCTTCAACAGATAATAAAATTCTTCCAGGCAGCATGTTTTAGTAGCCACAGAACTCAATATTTGATTTTCTGTATTCTTAATTCTAAAATTAAGTACCAGGTAAAGAGATGCTTTGCATTGCAGTTTTACTGCAACATGCAGATACATGCCTTGTTTAGCCCAATAAGTACAAAGTCACATAAAAGTATTCCCTTTCTGGAAGAACAAAATAATCTTAGGAAGTGTGATTTTAGGTTTAAAATACTGTTGCTTGTTCTTGAAAGCAAAATGAGAAAAAAAGGTAGTAGACCTACCACTGAAATTCTTGTAAGGGATGGAGCCCAAGACATTTGGCTAGATCCATAACCACTTCTCTGTACCCCACTTAAGATAGATTTGATACTGGTGAAATCTGCATAGCAGATGCAGGTTGCTTTGTGTGACATTCCTGTAGCTAGGTATATAAAAAATATAGACATACAGACATATAGTGCATTTTCTGTCCTTCCTGAGTTAGATATTAGGAAGAATCAACAAATATAGGAACCCCTTCTAACAGGTATGCATAGCGGATGTAGAGATAAAGGGATGTTTTATATCCTGGCACTGCGTGTTGTGTTAGTGGTTATGACTATTTGCATGCTCAAAGTCTTGAATGTTTCTCAGACTGACAGCTTGAAAAGTGAAGTGATCCTTTTAAAAGTCTAGAACTGGCACCAACATTGAACATAAACATTTCAAAATATTTACCTATCAATGTCAGTGGTTAAGAAATGAACAAATCTTTTATCACCTCATTGCAAGAGATTCCGTATTTGTGTGAGAGCACCCTGCTTTCCTTCCATAAAAAAGAGCAAACAAGGATCTCTTGGTTTTTGTAGCAATGGGCAAAGAGTGACTTGAGGTGTTCAAATAAGGCAGTCATGAGATGCAGACAATTAACATCTCATGGAACACAGTGGACATGAGAGAGATTTTGGGCTATATAAAAGGCAGTGGATATTCTACTGTATGTAGGATTTTATTCTTTTCTTTCCTCAGTGTAGTATTTATTTACTATCTGATTATTGCCTTCAGGGCACTTAACAGATTACGTGCAAACAAGAGTATGTGATGTTTTTGAAGAAACAGGTATAAAAAATGCTCAAGACTGCAAAATTGGACACTTTGCTTGTCTCAGAAAGGAGACCTCCATGAAACCTGAAAAGCAGTCAGCTTTCCTGGCATCCACAGTCCTTTTCCCCAGATAAAGACACTTCTTTCCAGCATGTAAATCTTCAGTACAAAACTGGCTTCAGATGTGCTAAATTCCTACTATCAACTAACATATTACTTTTCTTTTTCTAGCAGCTACTGCCAGATCGACAACTTATTTTTTTCTCCTGTAAATGTGCTGTTCTGGCTAGTTTCTGCAATGATTTTTATTTTTTTGGCACCTGCATACTCATGACTGTTAATCTGGCCTTTTCTTAGGACATATGTTCTATGGTTGAATAATGCATTGGTATAGATGTAGCTGACAATCACATTATTGCTTCCTTTGTAATTTTAAGTGCACATTATCTGTCTCGGGATTTTTATTCAAAAGATTCAAAACATGCAATTGCAATTTTTAACAATGAAGTCTTTTGAATATCTCCAGTTCAGGTTATCATCATCTCTTAGGATGATTTTGTACAGATAAAACACAGATGAATATAGCTGATCATGTGATTTAATGTTCACTATTTGTATGTTGCCATTACTCTTTTTGTAGCTATTTAATTTTAATCCTGCCTCCTAATCCTCACTTCATCTGGCTTTTTATTATTACTGTTTGATGTTTTCCATGCATAACCACTTAACAAAACATTTTCTTAAGAAGAAAATCAAGTGCTCTCAACAAGTGTAAGATTGTTAATACGATTATTTCTACAACTATGTGAAGAACAGGAAAGTGCTGACGAGGCTGATGTGGCTGATGCAGTCGATAGTGCTGCTAGTGACCGTTTTTCTTGATGAAGTAACATGACTTTTGGCATTTGTGCTTTCTCTAACATTCACGCATTTGTGCATGCGTCTCCATGCCACTGCGAGAGCTCACCCAGCCCGTGGCATGCCCTGCTCCCGAGGGGCAGAAGGCCAGCTTGCATCTTGCCCTCCTCTCTCCTGTGTGTCCTGCACCCTCGCTGACATTACGCAAACCACTGCATCAGCAGGGGTTGAGTGTTCAACTGCACATGATAAGGAGGTGCCAGGCTGTGTGATGGGGGACATTTATGTTGGTTATACTACTGCGAAGCCCCCCCCCACCTCCCACTCCTGTGCTTAGTGGGTCTTTCCACATTTCTCTTAAGTACCAGTCTCAGAATGGAGTCCTTTTACAGGTGGTTTAAAAACACCAAAAATGACAGAAGATATAATTTCTGTGCATTGAAACATGATGTGTTCCAGACTAACGTTTTGAGATAGCACTTCATGGCAAAATTTTGATCACATAGGATATTGTGTCCCTGTTTCTAGCACAGCAAGTCACTGCGTAACAGATGTCTAAATCCGCAATGATCATTGTGGTTATGAAACCAGTCACCACAGCAGGACAGATTTCTCCTAACCCAATGTCTTATACCAAGACAATTTTGAAGACCAGTTTTCACACCTGAAAGGAAGGGAGGGATACAAATTGCCTCTGGCAAACAGGGGTTAGTCAACATATTTTAAAAGAGAGGGCTGCAGCATGACATATAAAAAAGCACTGCATGGGTCTGTCATGGGAACCGTCATTCCCTGTCAGTTAGTTATTTTCAGGGTTATACAAGTGTTGATCCTGAAAATACATCATGAGAGGTAAAAGTTTCAACAGCTTCTTGTGTTTGGTCCTAGATATCACATGGACTTGTGTTGGCTATTTCTTCACTCCTTCAAGTACTGATGTTTGCTTATATCTACATGCTCCACAAGACATGAAGAGAAGTCAGATCCCAAAAGGGAAAGGATCATGACTGTCAACTTCAGAAATATTCCTGCAGTGAATTCAGCTGTCCTTCCTTCTTGTGAAAGCATGTTGCATTTCTCTTTGTCATGCTTCAGCTGTTCATAGGTGCTAAGCAGCAAGACTGTCTATATAATTTGAAATACAACAAAGTGATTCAATGGTTCTTGAGATTGCTCATGCTGTAACTAGCGTAACTTGTCACTTTCTTATAGTTTTTTATGAGGATTTTTTTGTCACTGCTCTCCTTATTTTTCCAGTTATCTGGAATCATCCTAATGTCCAAAGGCTCAGTCAGGATTAAGACTGTAATGTGGTGAGTACTGTACAGGCACAGAATAATCTGTGTATCTGTCTATTTACATGATCTTAATGCCTCTTCCTGAAGACTGAATTTGTGACCCAGAGCACTGCCTTTCTAAAAGTAAATATAAAATCCTAAGTAAATGTAAAATCCTAGGTCATCTAATGTCAAACATCTAAGTTTCAAGATCTTGAAATTGTAAAACTGTATTGTGTGTCTTCTTTAAAACACCGGGAGTCCATTTTACATACACAAGGTATTTGTATGTTTTCCCTTATCTACTTTGTTTCCAGAACAAAGATTTTTCTTTTTTTTCTTTTGATTTTTGAACATTTCAAATTATGTGACATCTCATTTTTATGTTCTCAACACAGCAACTGTTGAATAAAGATTAAAAATCTATTTGTAGGATGTATGACATGTCCTCCTTTTCTACTAGGCCAAGGAAAAGTGCTCAAAGAAATGGCAGTATGGAGGAAGGGGCTGTGATGGTGGCATGCTTGCTGCAGAGTGATCCATAGGTCTCAAATCCTCTTAGGTGTTTGGTCAGGGTGGAGGATAAAACCATCTTAAAGTCAGCATTACACTGGCTAAATTTAATACTTCACTTTATGTGAAGTAATGCTACAGGCCCTGATTTTGCAACTTTCAGAGCAGATCCCCATGCATGTGGAGGCACAGACAGTATTTGCTGGAACTCCAGAGGGCTGGAGACAGCTCTTTATACAGACCAGCTGAGGTTCAAAATGCTATTTGACAAGCAGCATCATCCCTTTCAGTGAGATGCTCAAGAGTGACTCGGCTGGAAATGCAGTATCAAATATTAATATTTCTTTAAAGCCACTTTATATTCTGAAATACTAGATCTTCAGTTGCTCCTATTGACATCATTCCACAATATTACTGAAAAATGACAAACTAAATTACCATGAAGCTCATTTATTTGCATTTTTTCAGAACCAAATCAGCTTTATTTATTTGTAATTTCATTGAATCCCTTTTTTCCCTTATTTGTCTTACATATGTGGCTTTGATTTATTGCCTTTCCTCTTAAAAATAAAGAAGTATTTCCTTGATCACATTTAAGTCTCCATTTATCAATAAAATATAAATATGTTCTTGACATTTTTATTTTATTTTTAGTGGGATATAGTTTATAGCTTTTAATTCATTCTTCTTGATCTTTTTCATCCTTCTTAATCAACATGGTTTCATAGCAAATTTCAGTGTCTTTGTTGTCATGTAGCTTTTAATATGTTTGATTTTTCACATTTGTTATCTGTTTAATTTATTTTTTTTGCTTCTCAGATGTTTTATAGGCATTACACCAATGCTGATACTGTATTTGTGTTGGCTTAGAAGTTCCTTGTAATTTAAAATCCCACTGATAGATCTCTGGGAGGAGACTGGCTTGGGCTTTCACATCCAAGAAATGTAATCCATACTGCCTTTCTGCAGGTTTACTATCTTAATGATGTATGGCATTTGACAGAACTTCTTTGAAGAGTCTCTGAGAATTTCCTTGGATTTGGATACAAGATGTAATTCTAGTTTTGGTTCACATGTTTGTCAGCATTTCTTTTTACATTCTACCTCCAGTAGCTAAGACGTCCTACCTGAAGCCATCATCTATTGCTCAGTTTGGAATCAGTCCCTATAAAAGTGCAGGGTCACTTGAATCTTGGCCCAGACAGCCTAAGTTTTCCGAAAGTGCAAGTGAGCAAAGTGCACTATTTAGAGAAACTGACTAAAGCTGTGAATCTTTTATTTTCCCAGAATCCAGAAATCTTGTAAAGTCTAGGATTGTCTAGCTGTTTCTTTTGCTTGTTACATTATAGTTTAAGAACAGAAAGGGAGTTGTTAATCACTGTTATGCTCCTGGCCCACCTTAAGCCTTTTTCCACTGAGTGGCCTGATATGCAAACACAAGCTTTTTTACCGAGCACTTGCACATGTGGATTCCTTCTACGTTCAGTTACATCCAGTACATCATAGTGCCTCTGCAAGTGCATGCATACCGGTGAACTGCCTGAAACCTACTATTAGTCCAAAAGTTTTGATTTTAAAATATTTCGGGTACTTGATCTTCAGAAGTCTATGAGAAGAGCAGATGACCACTACCTCTGAAAACCAGCCATTTAACTTCAGATTTGAATCATTGACCTTTAGCAGACATTAAATCCTTAATTTTGGTAGAAGAAAATGATACAAATGCGATGTTGAATAGTTCATTCCTATTTTTTATGTTTATTTACTTCTTTTTTCTCTGCTCACTCTGCTAGGATCTATTTTCTTACTTTTCTTTCAGAACAATAGAGATAAAATTGTTGAGACCACAAGAAGCTCCACAAATAACATGAGCCCTCAGATTAGCAAATGCATTTCTAGTTTAGGCTTTGCTAAAATAAGAGAAATGGTCTCTGTACTCTCTCACCTTTTTCTTCCTGATCTTTCCCATTAACTGAAATTAAAGTAATTCTTTCTTTTCTCTCTCTCTGTAAATAATTTTCACAGAAATACGTGCTTGGTATACAAACCATGAAGAGGGTCTCTCTTTCTCTAGTTTTGGAGGTGTTTAAAATGATGTTTGTATTGGGTTTGCATGGCAAGGTTTTGGTAGTGGGGGGGCTACAGGGGTGGCTTCTGTGAGAAGCTGCTAGAAGCTTCCCCCATGTCCGACAGAGCCAATGCCAGCCGGCTCCAAGATGGACCTGCTGCTGGCCAAGGATGAGCCCATCAGCGATGGTGGTACTGCCTCTGGGAGAACAGATTTAAGAAGGGGAAAAAACCTGCGTAACAGCAGGTGGAGACTGGATTGAAAATATGTGAGACAAACAGCCCTGCAGACCCCCAGGTCAGTGAAGAAGGAGGGGGAGGAGGTGCTCCAGGCGCCGGAGCAGAGATTCCCCTGCAGCCCCTGGTGAAGACCATGGTGAGGCAGGCTGTCCCCCTGCAGCCCAGGGAGGTCCACGGTGGAGCAGATCTCCACCTGCAGCCCCGGGAGGACCCCACGCTGGAGCAGGTGGATGCCCGAAGGAGGCTGTGACCCCGTGGGAAGCCTGCGCTGGAGCAGGCTCCTGGCAGGACCTGTGGCCTTGTGGAGAGAGGACCCCACACTGGAGCTGTTCATGAAGAACTGCAGGCTGTGGGAAGGACCCACACTGGAGAAGTTTGTGGAGGACTGTCTCCTGTGGGACAGACCCCACTCTGGAGCAGGGGAAGAGTGAGGAGCCCTGCCCATGTGTTGTGGTTTAACCCCAGCCAGCAACTAAGCACCACGCAGCCACTCACTCATTCCCCCCCCCATCCAGTGGGATGGGGGACACAATCAGGAAAAAGAAGTAAAACTCATGGATTGAGATAAGAAGGGTTTAATAGAACAGAAAAGAAGAAACTAATAATGATAATGATAACACTAATAAAATGACAACAGTAGTAATAAAAGGATTCGAATGTACAAATGATGCGCAGGGCAATTGCTCACCACCCGCCGACCAACACCCAGTTAGTCCCTGAGTAGCGATTCCCTGCCCCCACCTCCCAGTTCCTAAACTAGATGGGACGTCCCATGGTATGGAATACACCGTTGGCCAGTTTGGGTCAGGTGCCCTGGCTGTGTCCTGTGCCAACTCCTTGTGCCCCTCCAGCTTTCTCGCTGGCTGGGCATGAGAAGCTGAAAAATCCTTGACTTTAGTCTAAACACTACTTAGCAACAACTGAAAACATCAGTGTTATCAACATTCTTCACATACTGAACTCAAAACATAGCACTGTACCAGCTACTAGGAAGACAGTTAACTCTATCCCAGCTGAAACCAGGACGCCACGAAGAGGAAGGAGCGGCAGAGACAACATGTGATGAACTGACTGTAACTCCCATTCCCTGTCCCCCTGCACTGCTGGGAGGAGGAGGTAGAGAAGTCCAGAGTGGAGTTTAGCCCGGGAATAAGGGAGGGGTGGGGGGGAAGTGTTTTAAGATTTGGTCTCATTTCTCATTACTCTACTCTGATTTGATTGGTAATAAATGAAAGTAATTTTCCCAAGTCAAGTCTGTTTTGCCTGTGACGGTAAATGGTAAGTGATGTCTCCTGTCCTTATCTTGACCCACAAGCCTTCCATTATATTTTCTCTCCCCTGTCCAGCTGAGGAGGAGGAGTGATAAAGCGGCTTTGGTGGGCACCTGGCATCCAGCCAGGGTCAACCCACCACAGTGGCACAGCCCGGAAGGAGTTCTTAGGATTACATCTGTACTAGTGAATAAAATGTTGCCAGATACTGCTCCCAGGGGCTGAAACTCCATCATCCATCCCACAGAATTGCTGGAGTGGTCTCCAGCACGATCACAGCCATGACCAACAAGTCTCAGGCATATTTTAGGACTCAGCACAGGTCAGAAACTGTTCTCAGTGGGCAGTTTGGATACAGCCAGCCATATTTTGAATGGAAACAGAGTTTAGTATGGACAGGGGTTACTCCATGCTAGCTGGTCCAGAGTACATTCATTCTGCAAAGACAGCTGTGTTAGGAAAGTACCAAGACGTACTAGAAGTTGTTTCTAATTAAAAACTGTCTTTTTCTCAAATTGCACTTTTTATTCCTATTTTAGAGATATTAATATTTTGCAAATGTTCCTTTCTGTTCTCTGATATCTGATTTATGGTCTCTGTTATCATGGAGCAATTGTCTGCAAGCAGACAAGTAAAAGAGCGCATATTCATACATGCATGCCAGTTAATTGCAGGCGAGATGTTACAGCACTCACAGGACCAGAAATCTGTCTCATGTTTAGAGAAATAGTTAAACAAATGATGGGGAGAAAGACTGGAGGTATCTATCTTTCTGTAGATGTAAAGGAGTCCAATAAAGCTGTGGTAATCAATAGCTGCAGTTCCACCTCTTGCAGCTGTATTTGCGACCCAGAGTTGCTTTAGTCTTTGTGAAGTGTGGAGTATGTATCACCATGTAATCCTACATAAGAACTGATGATATTTCATTATGGTTTTTTACTGTGACATTTTAAATAAGAACAGATTTGAGTCAATATGCATTGCTCTTTAAAGAATCGTGTTAGTGATCTTCATCGCCTTCTAAGAAACACGCATTACATGGATGATACTTTGGCCGGATGGCTGATTCACTAGCAAAATCCTACTGATAATATTACCATATGTCAATATGTCAAGGTTAAAACTGAACCTCAATGAATTTTTTGAGCAGCAATGTCAGTATTTTGTACTTAATATTTAGTATATATTAAACTTATATCAAATTATTGACTTTATATTAAATACATAACATTTAATCTTATATTTAGCAAATTTATATTGAAGACTGAAATTCAACAGAATCCTAAAGCTATGCCATTGCAGTTACAAAAGCACTGGCACTATAAAAACTTATATTCAAAGTTTAACTCCCATGTAGTAATACACAACAGCTACTTCAAACTAGTTTTAACTGCAGAATTATTTACAGCCCCTTCATGAACCTGCAGGCTTCTCCTGGGTCACTGCTGGCAAACTGGTTTCTGATTCTGAATGCTTTGATTGTAAAAAGTCAAGGACGTTATATTCCATTGTGTGGCATTACCATGATTGTCACTGCTCATGTCTCAGGTTACATATTTGGAATAGCATCGATGTAAATAATCCATGAAGATAAAACCTGAGATGAGCAGGTTTGCTTCAGAAACAGCTATAAAAATTGGGAGCAGCATCTTTTGCAGAGAAAGAAGCATTTGTGTTGTATGAGCCACGCAATACAGATTTTCATCTGTGGCCCAGGACTCAACCTGCACACTCACCCCAAATCTGTAATGGCTCTCAAAAAAGCAGAGAACCTGAGCCAGGGCAAATGGTGTAGTCCTTCATGTGACATAACTGTTATTTATATTATATGAACACTAAAAATGCAATGTCTCTATACTTGTCTCCATGTTTAAATCTTAAGCTGATACCCAAATAGGGGATGAATAAGAAGTTAATAACTTATTATTTCATGGAAATTAAAGGCAAAATTGAGACATTGCTCATGATAAGGCATCAAGGAATTGCCAGAGCAAGGCATTAAGTTTACAGTACCCAGCTAGGATTCATACCAAAGTTGAAACTTTTCCAAATGCTATTTTCTATTCATCATGTTATAACAGTGATTTATACACTGCCATTGTCACCCCTCTCTTTTCCCTTATTTTCATTAGCAGAGCTGCAGCTGACACTGTCAGTGACATCAGATCAAGCACCAGCGTCACCATTGCTCACCTGGCACTCTTTGACACTACTCTGGTCAGTAATCAGAAATAACATTTATACCAAAGGCCACTTCTGTTGCAATAATCATGTTCCTGCCAACTGTTTTCATCTGAGAAAGAAACAAAAAAGAAATGCTATTGAACAACAGGTCACATTTCACCTTGTTAGAAAGGGAAATCTTTCTGATAAAGAGAAACAACCGACATGGCAGATTGCCAGGGAGTTCTTAAGGTAATGGGGAAATCGAATTCTTCAATAGACATTTAGAAAATCAGTTATAATTGGGTAAGCTGGGAGATGAACAAGCATAACTTTACTGCACACTTCCTCTAAGCCTGCAGAACTAAGTACCACAGACTAGTTCCAGAGCTGATTGTTGAATCGCTGAACAGGAAAGAGAAATAAATAACTAAATGATACCGGCATATAGAAGCCTAAACTGCTGAGATGACAGGTGCCAACATGACTGAATGGAAACCCAACAGCCAAACAGGAAAAGGGGAAAAAACCCTATTAAGCAGAAAAAATATATTTACACAAAACTTCTGGATATTTACACAAAACTTCTTAATCCTAACTGTAGTTGCCTGTCCCCTTATTACAGACTGGATGCTTCCTGATTTCAAAACACAAGAGTTTTGCTAACATAGGCAACGTGTCAGCATATCTGTGCTCAACGGTGGAGGACATTGCTGATATTTTGTCATGCTTAACACAAAGGAGTCCCACTTCTGGAGGCATGAGGCATCTTAATGAGTACTGTTGCCTACTTTTGTTAATACCTTTTGCTACCCTGCCATTTTTCCTTGAGGGATGGACTTGAGCTTAATTTAGTCTTTCTTTCTTAACTGTGCAGCACCTACTTCCTCAGCTGTTCTGGCTTCACGTTGCTACTGGACATGAAGGAGGGAAAGGAAGTATCTTTCCTTTCCTATTCCCCAACAAATATTTGTCTTTGCTCCTACTGCTGTGGGCAGTACATGAAGGGAAGTAGTCTGTGGCATTTTCTGGCACAATGCAAACACTAACGCAAAGTCAATGACAGATCATTAATGCATTGCACCTTCAGACCTTTCTTGAGGCATAACTTTGTAATAAGCTCCCATATGTTCACCTGGAAGGAAAACTAGTTTTACACACTAGTTATTTCTATTCTATTTCTATATTTCATTATTTCTAACACTCAGATTTGAATGACAAGAGACCAATTTTAGGCAAATGACCTAATTATCTCCTTAAATATTTTTTTAATGGTATAAAACAACAGACTGTTTTTGTGCCCAGCTATATTACAAAAGAATCAGAAATTTTTAAATAGTAACTTTATTAAAAGCACCCTTAGAAAGAGAAATCCATTGGGTTTTGACTGTTGAAAGCTAAATGATATGGTAATTTTACTCTAACCCAAGATTGTATTCAGAACCCAGAGTTAATTCACTTTCTTAGGGTTGGAAGGCAGCTAAGCACCTATAAAAAGTTCCTGTGGAACAGGCCAGGTTGCAGGTAATTTCATCCTGCGATAGCACAAAATTCTGAAGTAATTATCTAACTTTAACAATTAGAAATTAAAGCATTTTGCAGTAGTGGTTGTGTGTTATGCAATATTTTCTAAGTTTTATATTCTTATAATTAAGTCATCTGGCACTTGTCTGAATCCAACATAAAAAAAAAATACTTAATTCAAATGAAGTCACCATAATATATATCAGTAATTTCATTACCATGCAAACATAAAAATGATAAAAATTAGTCATCTTTTCCTAGATTTCAGATTTTCTGTTGTGCTTTCTTATTTCATCCTCAGTGGGAATGGCAGGATGTTTGCTAATGTATCATACAGCCCCACTTCTTTTGATTCTTTCTCTGGTAATTTTTCCCAATATAGCCTTGTCTGCACCTTCTTTCTCTTTCTCTTAGGCCATATTAACTTTGTCTTTTTGTCCTTCATAATCGAGCAATACATAACCTAGTATTTCAAAAAACATTGAGAAGTCCTAGCTCTGTTTGTACTTAACTTCAAGAGTCTGTACTCTTAATGCAGTAATGGCCCAGCACAGTTCCAAGGTTGCTCCTGGGTTCTCTAGTGATCTGAATCTTTCCCATGTCAGAAATGCTGTTTTCTAATTCTGAATGACAAGAGATTCTTTTATATCCTGATAAATAATAAGTTGTATTGAAATATATCTATACTTCGCTACTTTTGCTCTGGACCAACCAAAACATCTAGGACCCCAGTAATTCTGCTGCTTAAAAAAACTTGGTGCTTAAAAATATGCACTGGGGAGGAAAAGTTGCTCTCTTACATACTGTAGCAGGGATGTAGGTGTAAACAATAACTGTGAGAATTTTTAAATAGGAAAGCGGTGGTTTGCAAAAGAGCCAAATACAATAAATGTTGAGGTACAAATGTCAAGGTACAAAATTTATGTAATGGAAAAAGGTATTTAGACAATATTATGGTTGAAGACCTCGTGGGAAAGACATAGTTAGATAGTTTCGTCCTCCAAACTTCTCAGAGGAAATCCTGACAAATATTTCAGATGAAAGTTTTAAGATAGTCTGCAGCTATTCCCCAAAGTCTTTTATAAGCCTTACTAGGTTAGGTAAAGAATTAAGACTTATTCAACTTTTGCTAGTTATCATCTTAGTATAATTGATTCAGTGTGCGAACTGAGCTCACATCTCATCTTATCGATAGATGAAGTAACTCCAAGCTGTTTGGCCTTTCAAGTATCTCAAACACAAAATCATTTAACAGCATTTACAGCAGCTATCCCTTTCTGCAAAACCCTTTTCTCCTTAATAACAGAGATTACTGAAAAAGATGCCATTGAACAGAAAGCTGTTCAATGGCTTTTTTAAGGCATGTAAACTTTCAATTGTTTGAAAAAAAATTATAAATGGATATAGCAGCTACAATTTTTTGAAAAGGTAGATCCAATACTCTGTTGAAAAACATAAGAAAAACTATGTTGACACATTTTTGTTATTTACAAATAATTTAGTATTTTATTGTTCATTTAGTATCATAATACACTTAAGAGGAAATGAATAACTTCTATTGCTGGAGCTGCTTATTATGGACAGCAGTTCAGAAGAATAAAACTTTAAAATAATAAATATACAAAAAAGACATCTGTTTACAAATATATACATTTTTATTAGACATGTAATAACTGTAAAATGTCACCTTTATGTATGGGATGAAACTGACAGTAACGGACATTTTATATATTTTTTCCTACACTCATAGTGTGATCTAGCTAATGATTGCTATTTTGAAAGGAACTTGCATGTATTTTGTGAGATGACTCTGGAATGAGCTGCTAACTATTTTGGTTTTATCAAATCAGACATGGACTATACTTGATATTTTCTTCTACTGTAAGACAGTCCACATCCATTTGTTTTTAGAACTTTATCCAGACTAATTTCAGGGCTTTATGTAAGTGAACATTGTGGCAGAAAAAGACTTAACTGCAAGGTTCAAGCAAATGTTTTATCTGAACTTCACTTACAGACTTAACACGCCACTATTGCAGGTTTTACAGATACAATGGAGGAATGCACTTTCGCAATTTTTAAAGCAAGAGTAGTACACTGTTACAACCATAAGCAACTCACAGACAACCACAAGCACACATGTGTTTACAAACTTAAAGCATAAAAAACATTCACTTACACCTCCAGGTAAGGGCTTTCAATCCCAGGGAAGCTAACTCAACGTGTCCCAATCAAGGTGGGGAGGGGTCTCCTTCACAAGCCAACTGTACAGTTGGAGAAATGACTCCCCAGTTTCCAATCTGAATTTTAGGGTTTTTATCCCCTGACTTGTGGAATGGTGTGTGTGACTATGTCTGAGTGGATTATGATATATACCTAAATGGATTATGTATATCTGAGTGGAGTTTCCCCTTATCTTTCCTCTGCTGGTCTGTGATTGTTTGAATACATAAGGTTGTTAATTGAAACTGAAGCTGAACCCTCCAGGTTTTGGGTTTGTTTTTTTTTTACCTTGCTTCCTCAGGCAACTGAATAGTGGTTGGATTGAGACTCAGGGCATACTATTTGTTAAGGGATTTCAAGGCTCAGTTCAGGTTTTGGTTCTTTGAATGGCACAGCCACCACCCTGTTTAGTTTAGGGTTTATCAGACAACCCAGGGCTAAGCTGTCTACACAGCTCCCCATGAGCTGTCTCTGCAGAGAGACAAGGCCTCAAGGCAATCCAAGGCTGGGTCACTTTTGTAACCCCCCGTGAGTCGCCTGTGTGCACTAGACATGGTAAAACTTGTTTGTGAACTATAAGCCTGACAATCCACACAAACATGAACTAGTAATAGTGCTTCTATCACTAAATCTTGTGCAATGTGTTTTTCTTAATTTTAATTTACTCGTTTTGCTTAATTTTATTTTTTTTATAACCCCCTCCTCTGTGCAAATCTCAGTGTTCTGTCCTCCCTTGGTGTTTACACCTGCAAATAGTTAGGCACAGCAATAAGTATCGTTTCTGGTTAGCATGTGTTTCAGATGACCACAATATGATGTACTTCTGATATTCCATAAAACAGTAATAAAACTACTACTGACTTCAGAAATACTAAATATTAGGCAATATGTGGTATTTCTACATGAAACCGTATTCAATAAGTTGAGGATCTGTGCCATGGATGCCTGTCCTTAAAAGTTGAGGGTGCTCAAGAAGAATGTATTTGGTGGTGAGGGACCTGGATTGCTCCTATTTAAATCAAGAAGATCCTTGATAACAGAAGCCTTGTAAGCATCACTTAATTTTATATAACACAAATCAGTGACAAGATGTTATGACTTTATATTTTAATCTACAGTAGTTTCTGGAAACCAGACTTGTTCATTTCCAACTGGAATCCAAGTGATCAGGGCTCAGCCCCAGGATGTTTCGCAAACTACCTCTGTGATATTAAGTGGTTCAGTCTTTCTGTGGCTCAGTTCTCCACATATAAATGTCATCAGTAAAGATATTTCCATCTATTTTCTGTGCTACCTGTTAACTCTGGAAGGTTTTTTGGGGAAAAATCTATCCCTCATTTTACTTATGTACCTTGTCAAGAATGATGTAGCACAGTTGTACACTGATGCCTCTATATACTACTGTACTCCATAACATTAACAAATATATGAATATTTTCTTAGATTTCTTTTGGCATGCTATTCTTGCTAAGGTTGAAAAGCCAGTTTATCACTCAGACCAACTCTGGTTTGAAGATCCTTACCCTAAAGTCCCACTGGTTAGCAGGAAGATAACTTGGCCAAGAAGAAAAAAAGAAGAAATAGGAAACTTTTAGCCCGTGTCTTTTAAAAAAACCCAGGAAACTATACTTTTTTTCCCTCTAAAAGAGTCACAATTAATTTTTATTCTTCAGTTAAAAAAACAGACATGTAAAAATATGCATTCCCATCTCACAAAAATCCCATAAACAGTGATTTTTCACATAAGAGCAAAGGAATTCTGCACAGCTGTCTGTGCACTAGTCTCCCAGGTTCTACATACATAAAATTTCTGGAATGAAGCATATAGTAAAGCACACTGGTTGAAATTTTCCATCTTGTGTAACTGAACTGACTTCTGTACAAGCATTCAGGAAGTCTGCAAGTCAAATCCTGCTGGTCTGAACACTGGACATCTTTGAAAATTTTGGACACAGTTCATAGAAGATAAGCAGTAAGGCATGAAAAATGAGAGAGAAAGAAATAAACTTTGATAGAAGCTTTGGATGCTTAACAAAGTGTCTCCTAATCACCATCTTCAGACATAGACAAGTCAGCCCAAAGGATCAATAATTTTCATATAGATTTTGCTGTTTGCCAATGACTATAATTCCCCAGGTGCGCTTAAATTTGGAAATAGGGATCTAGTAATTGTTCATGCTTTGAATAATGACATTACTGAGTAATAAAATCTTTATAGACATCACTTAATCACCCATAAAATAGTCCAATGACATAATATTATAATATATATTTTAAATGAAAAGATTTGACCAAAATGTAGTTTTTTATTTAACATATGTTTAGCTTGGGTGGGCAGGTGGGGTCCAATCTTGTTAAACCAAAAATAGTATACCTTTGGGATTACTCAACTGAAACAAAAGTAGAGCAGAGTATTAAAGGACTAATTGATGAAGGTAGTTGACATGAGCTCATGCGGTATAATAACTACTCATATCTTTGGAATGTGCCCCTCTGCAAAGGGATGTATAAAGGTATTATATGAGTGAGATTGTAAATTGAGAGTGAAAGTGATGCATTGCCTTTGCATTGGCTACCTGTGCATGGGTGAATTTCATCGTGCTTAACAGATAAAAGTGGGCTAGGAGCATTGCCCGTTAGTTCCATATTACATTTAGTAAATGGATGTAGCTAGGTGATGCTGGAGAACGATTTGCTTCCCAGTGGCTCAGTCACTTTCTAGAGGTGTTCCTCCCACTTCCCTTCCTCTTCCCATTGTCCAAACACAAGAGGTTCGTGCCTCAGGTACTTAGAGTTAAATGGAGTTAATACAAGGTGACAGTGACTAAAATTCCACTTCTGAATTCAAAATAAGGAAGCCACTTGCAATAATATTTTTCTTTTGGTTTAGATTGAACTATTTAACTGTATAATGTTAAAGACAGTTTCTTAGCACTTATAAGCCAAATTCCTGTTTCATTTAAATTGATGCAAAGCTGGAGAGGAAAAAATGTGAATGACATGAGTAGGTCTTTTCTCAACAAAATGGCAAAACCACCTTTTTTCCAGAGACCTTCTGTCATTACAATTACGTGGAAGAAGAGGTAGCCATCTGGCAAACAAGTAACACTTTACCAAAACTTCCCTGCAGCCTTGGAGCCTGTCAGTTTCCTTCTGTCATGGTTTAACCCCAGCCAGCAAATAAGCACCACGCAGCCGCTCACTCACTTCCCCCCCACCCAGTGGGAAGGGGGACACAATCAGGAAAAAGAAGTAAAACTCATGGGTTGAGATAAGAATGGTTTCATAGAACAGAAAAGAAGGAACTAATAATGATAACACTAATAAAATGACAATAGTAATAATAAAAGCATTGGAATATACAAGTGATGCACAATGCAATTTCTCACCACTCGCTGACGGATACCCAGTTAGTTCCCAAGCAGCCATCCCCCCAGGCCAACTCCTCCCAGTTCCTATACTGGGCGTGACATCACATGGTATGGAATACCCCTTTGGCCAGTTTGGGTCAGCTGCCCTGGCTGTGTCCTGTGCCAACTTCTTGTGCCCCTCCAGCTTCCTCACTGGCTGGGCATGAGAAGCTGAAAAATCCTTGACTTTAGACTAAACACTACTTAGCAACAACTGAAAACATCAGTGTGTTATCAATCAACATTCTTTTCATACCAAACTCAAAAACATAGCCTGTACCAGCTACTAGGAAGACAATTAACTCTATCCCAGCTGAAACAAGGACACCCTCTTTCCCAACAGATAGAAGCTAAAACTTCCCCTGTCTCTTTTTTTTTTTTTTCATTTAGAAAAATAAAAAGTGAGCAGTAAGGGAAAGATATGTTTTCCTAAATCTCAGATCACCTGAAATAGTGACTGAAGACAGAGGCAAGTTAAAATGCCCTTCATGTTTTCAGAGTTTTGACTCTGAAAGAAAGGACACATAATCTTCAGTTAAATGGGGAATTTCCCCAGCATCAAAAGATATGTTAGGGAATTTACAAGACCCGTTTTAAGAACTTAAATTTCCCCTGTGTAGGGAGTTTTTAGTATTAAAACCAAGTGCTTTAGCATGGAAGAGGTGGATCTATCAATCCATACACAATATGGATAGATATGTAACATTTCCTTTGGAAGAACATCTTAAAATATTTAATTCTAGAAAAACTGGAACTGATTTTTTCAAAAATATCTCACCGGAGCTTCATAAACTCTCCAGCAGCAAGGCTCCAACAGAATAGGGCAGCTTGGGGAATCTTCACAACATCAGCCTGCAAAGTTGTGGCAAAAGCAAAGATGTGACCTTGGAAAATCTGAAAGCCCATCTATAATCCTTTAGAAGATTTTCAAATCTTCTTTCATAGTCCAGTGGAACTGACATATTCCTATTCCAATACACATTTACTGACAGGAATATCTTCAACTGGAAATGTAAGTAGAATTTACAGGAAGTCAAGTACACTTCATTCATCTCCACAGTCAGAAAGATACCATCCCAGATTTTAATAATCTTAAAATAGATACAATTTTACAAATACATTTTTTTACCTCCACATGTTTGTCTTCCTGTCTTGTTTTCTATATATCAAAAAAGTGCATGACATAAATCGATTCCCTGTTTATTTTAAATGAAAATTATCTGTTATCTATTTAATGTCAGTCAGAAAAAAATTATCCTTTATGGCCTATCTAACCAGCAGTTACAATGACTGCATTTTTATGTTAGAATTCACAGTCTTAAGCAGCAGAAGTTTGTTGTGAAGTGCTGGCACAATCTTGACACTTCTTTTTAAATACTTAATGCTAAATTCACTTAAGCCTTTGCATGACAGTAGCATCTGGAGAGTCTTTCTGTTTGTTAAGTAGCTAGGATGACTAGTTTTCCACTTCTGGAAAATGTTACTTTCAGGGAGGTAAAGGATTTACAATTAGAGAAAAAAAAGCTAAGAATTACAGTATTATGAGCATGACATCTCTGTCTGAATTCTAATTGCCAGACACAGAAATGCTGGCTCACACACCACATCAAAACAAATGAGAAAATATCATTAAATGTAAGTTTGGAACCCTTATTTTCCTCTATAATGTTGTATATTTCTTCCAATCTGACAATGTGAGGGTGTCACGAAGTGTAAGCAGTACTTTCCAGAGTAGGAACAGGTGGCCTTAGATTCAACAGAAAAAGCAAGGATTCAGCTGTCTAACTAAATCTGTATGAATTTAACAAATGCTAAGGGAAAGAAGAAATAATTATAAGGAAAATGCAATAAAAAAATCTGTCTGCCAAATGTTTAGTGTCTGGCCCTGGACCCAGGCCCACTAAGACATGCCCTCTGCAGGCTGGTGCACTCTCCAGTAAGTTCCTTATCTGCTCTCTAGAATGTTTCTGGATTTTATCCAACAATTTTTAAATACCAAATTTGTAAAAAAACCCAAGAAATCTTGACCTAGCCATTTCTGAACAATACATTTTTTCATTAAAACATAAAGTGGCTAGCCCCAGGCAAATGGGAAGATAAATGTCTTGGTGTAAACCAATACTCTGTGCTGCAGCAACATGGGGAACAGCAAACCAGGCAATTACAGTGCTACTGTACAAAACCCCACACTAGCTATTTAGGAATATGAAAGCAAAACAAACAAAACGGTAGAAGCAAATGCTGAAGTTGCTTTCGAGGCATAGGATTTAAAAAATAATAATAACATGATAAGATGCATGTAATAGTGTAAATTTATCCACTATCCTGCAAAAAACAGGGCCACCTGCTACTGCAGATTTCCTCTGCCAGAACAATGTAGAAGTCTTCATACAAATAACATCCTAAAGTTAATCTTCTCTCCCTCCCCTGCAAAGTGGAAAGGGTTTTCTTGCTCTCTTAGGCCTTGGTTCAGTTACTCAGGTTGTTATCCAAACAAAACTGAATCATAAGACACAGGAGCTAAGAAAGTCTCTCACCTTCCTGAAGGAGGGGATGGAGGCCACCTCAGATACCAAGGACATGTCAGATGGCATTCTGTAGCTCTGCTTAGGCAACTAAAATGCGTCTTTACAGAGGGAAGAAAATCCAGATGAAGAACCTTGGATATCTGTATGTAGGTAGCTCTGTATCCACTGAGTAACTCAGAATTATGGTCGGTGGACATCTGGGCAATAGAGTCAGTAGTGCCTAGAGAGGTACTCAGCCAATCATCAGTGGCTTTCTGCTTCCAAGTGCCTTGACTTCCCCAGGATCTAAGGATTCTGCTTTCTTGATCCCCATTGATATCCAGCAGTCATCTGCTTCTTGTGGAAATGCTTACATGTAAATATCTGAAGATGACACCCTTCAATCTTGTGCAGAATCTACCCTTATTTTCAGACCCTACTGGATTCCTTTATTCTTGTCTTTCATGCATACTTCAAAGACTTGTGTGTAGACCTCTAGCTACACACAAGTGATGGGCTGCTGTTCAACTCTACACTTATTCAACAGAGAATGAGGACAGTGGTGCCAGTGTTGAAGGCAAAAGGATTTGACTGCACAATGGTATAACTTCTCTATTGTACTTATAGTTAAAGGTCCCTACTGCTGTTATGTTTTAGACAGTGGATTAACTGATGAGACTGCCTGTGATAGCAAAGGGCTGGCCCTCAGCACCCGGCTAGTTTTATGGCCTAAATGCAATAAATAGTCACACTAATTCCACCATGCTTTCCCAGAATACAGCCAGGCACAATTTACAAATGTAGTCTTGAGTTTTATTATTTTCTAAAAAAAATCTGGTAAAACAGTTCACCTCCTCATCCTGGACAATGAATTTCAAAAGCTGAAGCTGCCCTGAAAAATGCAAATTAGAGGTTGGACAATAATTATAAACATGAGATCAGGACTGAACTGGGTAATTTGAATCACTTGCTTACAGTCCAGTTAATAATTTTCACACACTTTTCATTGAAAACAACCGTCTTGTGGCTGCACAGGCGGGTTCAGTAATTCTGCTGTCATGAGTACAATTATAAAATAAACACCAGGGACTAAATGAGAGAGTGAAAGAATGAATTTGCCAGCTGGAAGCCTTAGCAAAATGATATTCTATGACCTTAGGAACCATTCAGTACAATTGAACCTTGTCTATCCTTGGCAATATATTCACAATAAATGTAATTGACTGTTCCTCTCTGAACTTTGGGACGATATAGAACTGATCTTGTCTATGAAGATTAGATGTTCACTAATGTCTTTGCTTATGTGAGGTCTTTATTACCCTGTGGCTAGTGTGTAGGCTGCAGTATGGTTTAGAAATAGCTTACATATTTTGTTATCAAGATTTTAGCTGGTATGGCTATTGTGGTGACATTCTTTCTCTCTCCTCCCTCTCTCTTTTTTTTTATGCACTTATCTATTTTTTTTATACACATACCTTTCAATGTACATGGCTCTTTCATGTTTTTTTTAAAATCTTTGGATTTTTTAAAGTTCTTATATTGTGATGTTAATTGAATGCTCTTTGCTATCAGTGACTTTACAAAGTACAGGCCAGTCCCCCAGGAAAAAGGTTCTTTTTCAAGTTTTCTTTGGATTAAGGCATTTTCAAATCAGAAACTAGGTGATAGACAAAAGCAATAAGAAAATAAAAGCTTTCCACATATAATCCCCTTCCAACTATTGCAAAATATATGCAAAATATTCCCAAAAACCGATCCTGAAGATCAAGCCAACAGAGTGTCAGTTTTCCTTCAGGTGTTGGATACCTCTCTCCGTTAGTAAGCAGAGCAAACTGATAGCAATGGTTATGCATATATAGGGAAATATTTCTGGAGACACAAGCTACCTGCATTTGGGGAGGAGGAAGGGTAGATCAGTGTGAACCAGCACATAGTCCAGGGCAACCCGTCTGTGCCTGGAGCAATCCTGGCTCTGTTTTGCCTGAAGGGAGTCCAGTTCAGGCGCTCCAAGATCACTCTGTGATATGAACCAGAAAATATTATTAAGTGGGTACAATCAGGAGATTATCTTCAAGAGTGCAATCATAAGGCAGATGCATTTGGGGTGTCCATGTACCCCTAGTCATTATTGTTTTTCCCATGGTTCAGGGTGCTCCAATCCATGCACTGCTGTGGATCTGGCTATAGTATGCAACACAGCATAGCACTGAAAACCAAGAGGGTGTGCTTTTAAAATACAGAATATACAAGCTGTATGGAAGCATCTGTGTGGCTAAGGGAGCAAGTAGACACAGGTAGCTACCATAGCAGAGCTATCCTTCTTTTCATATGGGCCCTTCAACAAAATGTAGTTGATGTAACCACACTGGAAAGAAAATATTAAAGTATAGTACTGAAATGCTCAAACTGGGACGTGTTTAAAAAGTCCAATTTTTCAGCACTGCCTATCACTCCCAAATTCATTGATACTATTTGCAATCCCATATGTTTCACAAGTCTTGCTTTTTGCATACAAATCTAAAAATAACAACTGTTCCCTAATACACATTCATTACATTGAGTTATATATATATATGTATGTATGTATATAAACCCTGGTTTTGTTAGAAAAAGAGACAGTCTACATCTAGCCTCTGGCCTTTGTATCATAAATATATGTAAACTCCATTTATATATTACTGAGGGGTTTCAATTAAAGTTCTATCAAACTTTACATTTAGATGCAATTTTCATTTATAGTGTAACTCAAGGGCTTTATTTAAAAAGGCAGTATTTAAGAGACCCATGAAAATTAGCAATAAGATATGCTACAATAATTTTTGCATGATATGTTAAAGATGGACATTTGATTATTTAGATAAGCCAACAAATTCAGTATTTGTACTTGCCTCCATAGCCAGGAACTTCATCCATCCCATAAGAAGTGAAATGAATGTTGCTGTTTCACTCTGATACAAATCCTACTTCTTTTATTTTGGCTTCCTAAATAGTAAAATGAATTTTAATACAGTAATTTCCTATATAAGGAAGAAATTACAGGAAGGGACTGAAGTGTGCCTCCTATGAAGCAAAATGGCGTGGAAGCCACAGTCTCACTTAGGTCTGAGTTCATTCCACCAACAGTATGGCCTTAACTGAGTGTCCCAAGCAGGCATCACACAGACCCATGGAATTTTACTTAATTGGTGAGAAGACAGAGTTCATCTCTAGAGACCAATTCAGATGGTGTGTGGGCTGCAAGTGCAAAGCAAAGAGTTTTGTGACTGATGGGTTGGAGGAAGTGAACTGCTCCTGCATCTGCACCAGCTGCAACTTTCCCAGGGCTGATGCTTTCCAGCTTAAGTAAATTGCATTGCTGTAACCAAAATGGGACATGCTGAAGGAATGAGTTGCCATTGCTGGCATTGAATCAGAGAAGACAAGATGCAATCCTGAAGCCAATGGGAGATAGTAGCATTTCTTGCAAACCCTGAAATATAAGAACATTATTACTGTCATAAATCATCTACAATATTTCTCAGCACTTTGTCAGCTAAATATCTACAAAGTAGGTCACACAAAACCAAAGAAAACTTAGAATCATCAACTATTGAGCTAGAATCCTATTGATTTGTTTCTAAAAATTGTTCCCAAGAGTTTACTGAATTTGAGATGTTTATATCCATCTTTTTTTGGATTTAATAAAAGAATTTCCCAGAACTTTCAACTTCCATCTTCATCATGTTGAAATTGCTCTGTTTCCCCATAGTTATCTTCAACTTCAACTGAATATAAAGTACTAATGTTAGGACAAATTACAGCCTTCATTTCAGAGCTAGAGATAGTCACAGAATATGTTTGTTTTGTAGAGCTTTTCTATTCTCTGATGGCCTACTATTAATAGAAATGTTAGTATTCGGCCTCCTTTCAGCTGCCTAAATGGAGGCAGTAAGTCACATAGACCACCTGGTCTCCAACTGCTGCACCAGAACAGCCTGTAGGGCCTGTCTCCTGTTCACAAGTGAAACCTTGTTCAGCTACCTTGGGACGTCTAAAATGGCACCAGGAGCCTTTGTTTAGGCAACTGAATTGAGTCTTTTCAGATACAGTCATAGTGTGTCACGGAGAGAAAATAAGAAATGTTTGTGATTCTGGGAATCTTTTTTTTAATTGATCTTAAAACATCTCCTGAGAATTAGTCTATTTTTACTGAGGGTTACTTTTTCTGTGGTGATGTGTCCTCTTGTAAGGCCAAGCAGCCTTTGAGAACCGCAGCCTTGGTAAGGGTTCATTTTCTACACTATGTAACACCAGGAGAAAAACTGCTTCATTTTTATCAGAGAAATAATAATGACCTGATTTGCGAGGCACTGAGGACTGGGACAGTCTTTGTGTGACCTTTTTTAGAAATTGTCTTAAACTTACCAATGTATGACTTGTTTAAAAATGGAAAACCATGAGATGCAGATTGCCCCAATTAATCTGCATGCAGTTTTACATACCACAGCTATTGAAGCATATTGGTATTGGGACCGACTCCAGTTGTTGTCACATCCTTTAAAAGAATGTAAAGTCTTTAAGCAAATCTGTTTTTCATGTTAGGCCAGACCCCAGATGTAAGCTGTCCTTTTACATTAGTGTAACTCCAGTGATGTCAATGGATCTGCCCCAAATCCCGCACCATGGTGACCCAGTTCCCCTAGATGAGGTTCTTGGTGATTGTCTCTATGTTCCAGGTTCCTTCCAGCTACTGCATTGCATTGTTTCTAAAAAAAATTATTTTTATTTTAGGGCTTTTAAAACACATGGATTTTTATAAATCTTACAAAGACCTTCAAAACTGGAAAAATTTCCAGATTGCTTGGACCTGTTGCTCAGTCAGTGCCAGTCCTCTGCTTGTGCTGAATTAACATGGCAGGTGACATGTTGTTCACTATTTACTCCATTACAGCTTTATGTTGGAATGAAATCACATTCAATGATTTCACAGTACATGAAAAATCTGGAGATGATGCTATAGTATAATATAATAACCATGTTGATTATATAATTTAATTAAAAATACATGTGAACTTTTCTAGTGACACTTTAAATTATTCTTGTTCTATTCTCTCTGCATTTTTGGTAAAAGTACAAGTTGGTTCTTTTAAATTTATTCATATAACTTTGTCAATCTGTACTTGAGTGTCCAAAAATTATTTGGCTCTTGTGTCAGCTGAACATCTTGGTCCTAATGATGAGGGTATTCTCAAGACACTTCAACTCTCCCAGCTGATGTCAGCCAACAGGCACATAGGTCAGCCAGAAAGCTGTTTAAGGATGTACACAGAAAAAGCAACAACGGGGAAAAAATAAACACAACGAACATCATGGGCCATATGCCTTCCAGTTAAAGGAAGATTCCCCTATGGGAAAAAAAAGAAGGCTGTAAGTATAAAAACAATTATACTGTCCATTTTGAGACCACTTTCATACCAACAGATGTAACAAAGAGATGTTGTGACATTGGATTAAAAAGCTTTTATCACCAAAGTAATGGTTGCCTCAACCAGTTCAAGCAATTATGCCAGTTTATCCAGTGGATCCGTGGCAAGAAAGAGATAATTTTAAATTTTTTTACTTATACCAGCCTGCCTACAACTCTAATGGCTTCAGTGCTGAGAGAGATCTAAAGGAAATTAAAACCAAAAGAGGCCTTCTTCAGTATGTTGGTTATTGTCTTGCCAAATCAGCCGTCTGTATACAGAGCCAGTCTCTGTATCACTTGTGGCCTTCCCTTGGCTTCTACTCAGAGAGCTTAGGAACTGTTTGTTGTTTAATAGAGCCCTCAGAGATTATTCTTGGAGAGAGTTATTTCTGCAAACCAGAATACATTGACTGAAAATTCTTTTACAAAGCCTTGAAATAGGAGCAATTGGATGCACTCTTCCCCAACTAAATATTCACTGGGAAACAGCAAACCAAACTTGAGGTCTACACCCCCAAATTTTTGTTTGCCATTCAGCAATTTACCACGCTCGGGGATGTTGTCTGGTGCCTGTGTAAAGACTTCTCAAGTGAATCGATGCTGTCATCACAATATGAAGGTTGCTCACTGTCTTGCAGAATTAGGCCAATGATAGGGAGCAAATTTCTGTGTCAAAAATAGTAGCACTGGCAACTTAACAAGAATTCCTGTTTGAGACACTGTATGGACATACATATAAACAAGCATGTTTACAATTGCTATATATTTTTCTGGGAGTCATGCATTAGAAATTTTTCTTTTTTGTCTATGTAAGATGAAAATTTAAAGGAAAACACTTAAAAAACCCACACACAAACCCCTCTTTTTTGTTTGTTTCTTCAGTGAAAAAAACCCCCAAACTCTGAAGTATATTGTATAGAATGGAAAATAATTTGTTTGAGTTGAAAATAAACCTGTTTGGTGATTTATCTTTGGAATGTAATTTTTAAATGATTGTCATTTTCAAAACTCAAGTGCTTGAAAAAGAAAAACTGAAATGTTTTCCCAAATATGAATGTGAAGTTTTCTGAATTTTCCCCTTCTTTGGCTGAATTTATTCTCCCAGAATTAACCCCAAATTAAGGAATCATTTGCATCTTTCCAATTGTATCTTTATGACAGGCAACTTCTCACTGAAGAAAAATTAAATGCCAGCATTGCTAATCTGCATCCACTGAATCAATAGCAGAGTTCTTTGGCTTTCTGTCTTGCTCTCAAAGAATAAATGTAGGCAGTCTATTCAGATCACATTAATACTTATATCAATAATTTCATTATTGAATTGTTACTAATGTGTGGCACTTTAGCAAGCTGACAGCTAGAGACAGAGCCATATCTCCATATATACAACAGGACATAGCTGCAGAGCTGGCTGTGACTGAATTAGCTGGGGCATTGAAACTAGCATAGCTGCATTAATTACTCAATCATGAGTAATTATGAGTGGGCATACTCAATCATGCCCACCTCCAAGTGTTTGTGGTGCTACTTTGTGCATATAGACACAGTCTAGTGTCCAAAATAGAGATTTTCAGAACCCCGGTCAATTGTTTCTCACTGTGAAGATGCCAGCAGAATGCCTATGTGTCAAACATTGCAGTCCTGAGCCTTTCCCTTTGTGGATTCATCCCTTTAAGTTGTCATGATAAGTTGTCATAAAGTTATGGTAAGTTGTCATAACAAGCCTGGGGTGAGTGATGGGGGGGATACTCCAATGAGTAAAAAGACCAGAGTTCATGTAAGGTATCAGACCATTGGATGAGGGAAAGTTTTTGTGTTCTTCTCCTTTGCAAGACAATGAGATACACGTGGAATAAAACACGACAGCAAAAGCACTGGTAATAGAATAGAAACTTTTAAAATTAGCTCAAAACAGACTTCATTAGATGAGCTTTGTCTGAACTCACAGACTAGGAAATACAGTATTAATTAGATATAATTTGGGGATTTTTTTTTGTGATTTTAGCAGAAATGAAATACAGGTGAAAATAAATATTAAGTATTTTTTAAGTGGGGTTCAAAAACTTATATTCAGCGAATTTTTGGTCCATCGATCTTTAATTGAATAATGTTCCAGCAGGTGATGTTCCAGCAATTAAACAATTGAATTTCACCATTTCAAAAGTAAATCCGCTAAGTATAGCTAAATGAGGTTGGATTTTCACATCTTATTTTCAGTCTCAGACACTCATCTGATCATTGTTAAATATCTCCAAACCCCAATTTGATCACAGTCTTCTGTGAATGTAGATCCAAGACATACTACAGTGTCTGGCAGGATTTTTCAGTGGTCTTTGATTCTCAGTTTCATTTATAATGCTTAAAAATGATATTAACTGGCTTTATAATTCTGCATTTTTTGCTGATCCATTCCATTTCATTTTCTAAAATACACTGCATGAAATGTTAACTTTATTATTTTGACCCAGCCTGAATTTGTCCTGAGTCCTGGAAAATGTTCAGCTGAAGCTACCACGACGCCACAGAATGCTCTGGAAAAAGAAAATTATTTCCCCATAAATGTCAGTAAAGGCATTTCAGAATAACAAAACAAACATGATTTAAGTATTCTGAGGTCTTATTTGTTCATATTGCTCAAAAGATTCCTCAGTTGCTCTGCCTATTTGTGAAAAACTATCATGAAAATATACTGAAACCACTGGGAAAATAGGCATAAATGCCTTCGGAGGCCATGCAACAGATGGAGTGATGCTGGATCAAAGGAATATGAACACTTTCTCTCAATTTCTCACCAGCTGAGACTCTTTCAGTTTCAAAGGGACTTGTGTCTTTTGGGCAGAGTATTGAGTTCTTGCCCTTACTCTTCAGGGACCCACAGGATGGGTCCTAGTCCATTTTATTTACTAGCGTAGACATAGCCATAAAATCTAGGATTTGATGTCAGAGTAGTGGGGACTGGATCTGGCAGAAGCTGGGAAACCAAGCAGTGTGAAAGAGCGAGGAACCCAAGTGCCCAAGGACACTGCAGCTGAAAGCCCAACAGATCTGCTTTGGGAAGCAAAGAAACATGAAACTGATGAAATCACAGCTTATGAGAGGAAAAGAAAGCTGGAGAAGTTACAGAGTGACGTAGTCTCTTATTCTTTCCTCTCTTTCTCCCTCAATCTTGTGGCCCCTTTGGGGAAGACAGAGGGCATGAAAGTTGGAGGGGAACCTATAATTTGATCTATGGGTTATTTGGCCAATGGCCCCTTTCCATGCCTAAGCCTGAACTGCTGAGAAGCCTGATATGGCAGCTGCAACTTGAAATCTGCTGTCAAAAGCCACCCCTGAACACCCATGTCCTCATCACTGCTACCTATCCTGCAGTCTACATGGAGAAACTTTAACAAGAACACAGTAGTTCTGTTGGTGGCAAACGCTGAATAAACACAATCCTCTGCCAATATAATCATTCGCAGTTTTCTTACTTCATGGGCCCCACCTCCTTTCAGCACCAGCAGTTCCTCTTGCCTCACCAGCACAAGCAAGCTGCTCGTGCCATCTCAAGCTCATTTTCCCACGGGCCTCTTAAGGTAGGACTCCCAGGACAGTTAAAACCAATGCCTTGTTCACATAGACGGCAACATAAACCCTGAATTAGACCATACCTCTGTGGCTTCAGTGTAGTATAAATATATTCTAATGATTTATCATGTATTTGCTTTTCCATTTCACATAAATAAAGCAGAACATTTGCGAAGCACAGTCTGTCAATGTTAATATAAAATCCAGATGTCCGTTTTGTCAGCCTGCTGCCTTATACTGATATTTGAATATTATAATTTGCTGCTGATTGGTGAGTTATTTAAGGGAACAACATGTGTGTGCATGAGAGTGTATGCTGCATTGCAGCTGCTGCAGCTAGTGCCCTGGGTTCAAGATATGCACAGGTGAATAATTTCAAGTCTCAAGAATAAAAAATAACCAGCCATTTGCATTGGCATTTCACGCAACTGTGAACATATCAACTTAAAATATGCAAACAGCTGGTCATACATGAATATGTTACTGTTGTTTATTCGTTAAACAACCACATGGGGATTTACTTTCATGTTTCATGAAGTACTGCTGCACTGAGCTAAAGAAGCCTAATCTTCCTAACCCTTGCCTCTTCTGCCAGCCATCTCCACGCCTTGGAGCAACTCCTGTTGTTGCACGTGTTTGCCACAGTATTAAAGTTTCATCAAGGTGGCATATAGCCTAAATTACAGCATTCTAAGCAAGAGTAAATTTGCCCTAAGTCTCCTGTGCTAATGTTAAATTGTACATTCTGTGAGTGAATTATGTTACCCATTTTTCATGTAATGGTCCAGTTCTGATGACTTTTCCTTGGAGAGGCTAATGTTGTTGACGTTTCAAATGACAATTTTCTTGTTGGGTAGAAATGAAAGCTATTTACCATACAGATTCTGAATGATTCATTCTCAAGAATGAAGAATTGCTCTCAAGGGTTCTGGCTGCACAGTAGCCACCAAGGTCAGTGCCAGTAAGTACAACTTCTCTACTGAATTGCAGGTGCCAACTATGATAACTTAAAATTAACTTTATGTGGCAGTTGTGTAAGGTTGTTGCTCTGCCATGCTCTTCTTGCCACACACGTGTGACCTTCACAGAGAGTGTGCTAAGCAAAAGCTGGTTACAGCATTCAAATCTTCCTCCATTCCTATTTGGAAGCGATGCTGGAGCTGCTTCATCTTGGTCTCAGAGAAAATATTTATTCAGCAGTACACCATACGAGGAAAGTTATGCAGTATCTTATGTCTTAAGATACATTGTTAACACTCTGCCAAATTCTGATCTTAGATATGTGTGGAAAAACTCATATTGCATGAACTGAATTAGTCAAAACTAATTGGTAGAAATGAAAGTAAGCTTTAGCACACTGATGTCAAATAGATTTGCATGTATGTATCTGAAGAGACGAATGAATTTGCAAATACAGGGCCAATTTGAAGATTTCCCACTGATTTTTCTGGGCTTTGTTTCACACCGTAAAATAATTTCAGGGTCAAATGACATATACTTATCAACAACTGTGTAAGGGAGAATACAACCGTTGTTCTAACAAGCTTTTTTGAAAGTAGTTAAGAATTTTTTGCTTTTGTCACATAAAAATTTTTGCTGAAAGAACTTTGCCAGAGTGCTACATACCTCCAAAGCTATAGCTGTTCCAACTAAGCCAATACGGTGACCCTGGATTTAAGTCAATGCTACTGAGTGCAGATTATGCCTTAAAAAGGCTACTCACATGGGTAAAAGAAGCAGGATTTTTCTCTTTTCTTTAGAAATTGAGTCGAAACTTCGCTTTTAAAAAGTAACTTTTTGCAAAGTTATTCTAGTAGCTGTCTATAAAAGCATTGCAGAATCCATCTGAAATAACTTACAAGAATGAAATATAAATTTTATTTCTAATAAAATTAGAAATATTTTTAGAGACTTTTTTCCCTGGCTTTTCAAACTTGTATTTAAATTTCTGATTAACAGCATTTGAAAAAATCTGGTCTATGACTGGATCTGCAAATTTTTTAGTGCATATACATGTGTGGGAGAGAGCTTATATTAGAGAATCTTAGAGTTTAGTTCGTTATTTAATCAGCTCATTGTTCAACAGTAGTCAGAAAAGCAAATCAAATGTTGGAAAGGAACAGAATAGAAAACACGAATTAAAAACCTTCCACCACTGTACAATGCTACGGGACTCTTACATCTTGAATTCTGACTGCATTTATGTTGCCTCCATTACAAAGAGAATACAACAGCAGAGAAAAGAGGAGGAGAAGGTCAAGAAGAGGAGGGCAAGAAGGATGATTAAAGGTTCGGAACAGTTTCTATACAACAAACGAAGAAGGAACATCCACTACTAAGCAAGAGTTAAAGGAAGGAATATATGGTCCATTAAAATAATGAGAAGTCTAGAGCAGGGAATGATCACTGCCATTCACTTTCCTCCACAGGGTGATGTAAAAATAAGAATATCTTTGTCCTGGAACTCTGGAAATATTAAAAGTTCAATTGGTTTAAAATACAAGATTGGAAAAAATACTGGGAGAAAATCTACAGTCATTAAATAAATGACATCTGAATGAAGTTCCTGAGCAGTATTCATGGAAATCATCCCTGCATTCTGGGCCTGCTTTTACCCTTTGTCTTAGACTTCAGCTGCTGTATAGGGGTTCTTCTATAGAAAAACAGAATACAGGGAGGAGTTTGGTTTTACCTGATGCAAGCTTTCCTATGTTCTCATTTGGAAGCTGCCACCCAATTGAAGTCATGACCTGTAAATATCAATTGTCCAGAAGAGGGAGAAGGGCTGCGGTCTTCATAGGAAATGACACAAACTGCTAGGCCACCATCACCATGTCAGTTTGGTTTAAAATGAAAAGTTAAAAGCACAAAAGAAAGACCAGAATAAAATAACACAGAAGGCTTGATAAGACAGACTTAAAAATCTTTATTTAAAAGATGGTATTTTAAAAGGATAACATGATAACATGATAACATATCATGTTACTCTGCATTTTTCAGTCTCTGCAACAGGATTAAACAGTACATGTGGGATTATTGCATGTTTGATTTTACTCATAATTCACCAAGCAATAATGCTATGACCCAAGTTTGCAATGCTTGCTGATCTCAGGAAGGATTACTTGTTGTAAGGACTGTCTGTGCAATGTTTTGGTCAATGTGGCTGGATACCCCCTTCTGTGCTGAGAGCACACAGACCGTGAGCAAAGTACCACCCACAGCTGCTTATGAACGCCTTTCGATAAACCCCATGGACTGGAGGTCTGTGATTCTGTGCTCAGTGCACTGAACAGGACAGCTGCCATCACTTGAGTGGAAATTCATGCGGGATTTAAATTGTTGTGGGCTTCCAGCTCTCAGTTTCTTTTTCCCAGCAGAGGCTGTAAGTCTCTGTCCATTGCCAGGATGATCTTCAGAGGCCTGGAGGCTGTTTCAGCTCCAGCGGGACTGCGTGAAATAGTGCTGTGCATCATCTGAGACAATGTGTGTGAGCGAGCGATGCATCTGCTCAAAACCGAACGGCTGTCAACTTGTCAGGTTTGACCCTTTTTAATATCTGATTACCGACACACCTCAACAAATACCTTTTAGAAGCGTTAGTTGAGATACATTTGCAAAAACAACAGTTATGCAATTTTTCCAACTATAGTGATTCAAAGTACCGCACAACAGAGTACAGCATGATTTTGAGACACTGAAGTACTAATCCTTTACTTTTTCTTTATGAATTATTACTTATGTTTTCCAAGTATAGTTGAATCAGGCCTTTCATATTCTAGCATAACAGTACTAGTGTCAACATGATATCTATTAGGCAAAATTGTTCTCTCAATTTTGATTAAAAAACAGTGGTTAGTGAAATTCTCTCTCATCCCTTCATTGATTATAAACTCAGTATAATTTCAGCCTTTTGACTCCAATTAGAGGTTTGAGATTTCTTGGGAACAGATGACATACTTATAACTCAATATGTTTGTCTCCTCCATCTGTTCTCTGTTGGCAGGTTGTAAATTATTAGGACACATACTGTCTTGTCTATATCTTTGTATGAGCAGAAGAGATCAGGGTGGGAACGGTTTCCTGCTCTAATTGGTGTTTAGGTTCCTCCATTGTGTGAAAGCTATATAATAATAATCCATGGCTAGCTTTTTGATCTTCTCTAAACACATTTATTCCTGTCCTCACTGAGGGTGAACTTATCAGTGGAGAGCCATAGTAAAAGGACAACAAGCAGTTCTACAGACTGGAGCAAGGTCACTCATAAAGCATCAGACTCACTGAAAACTGGCAGGTTCCAAAACCAGCTGCTTGTAAAAGTGAGGGAAAGCACAGAACCTTATTGGTCCTGACATACATGTAGTGACAGTGACACCCTTAGTAAGTGATTTAGTGGGAAAATAAATTGTTAAACTTGTACAGATAATTCCAATCACAAACTCATTCCCTATAGGAATAGCCATCAAGCCAAAAAATGTATCTTTTCCATCAAACCAAAATTTGTTTCAGTGCAATGTGTGTCACTTTTAACTGCTGTAGTTTATGTGAACCCACTGCTGGAATCAATTTTCTTTGAGAATTCTCCATTTATCAAGTTTCTTTTACAAACTATAGTTATGTGGCTGGCTTTGGTAATAGCAAAGGTGGAGAATGGTTGTGCTGTAAATGCTGCTCTAACTGCTAAGGCTGAGAAAGCCAAAATAGCAATACAGCTTTTATGGAAATCAAACAAAAAATTAAAGAATGCACTAACCACCCTAGGAAAGATTATTAAGGAGTCAAAGGATGATATTGTTGACAAGGCATCAAGCCAAACAATATTTGTCCAAAGCTGATAAGGAAAGACGGGTTAGAAATTGGAGAAGCTTAAGCAGATATTTTTACAATTTTGCTTAGTACAAGCAAGATCTCCAAGGACTGGCCCATGGTTAGTATAACCCCATTATTAAAAAAGTGGTCTAGGGATTTACTTAGAAATTATATATCAATGCATTTAGGCTCATATGGGACAAAAGTGTTTCACGAGATCAAATAAAGATACCCTTAGAAAAATCGACAGCCTGAGAACAGCAACATGTTCTCAGGAAGTGGAGATCATGCTTGAGCTGGTTGGAATTCCTGGCGGATATTATTACTGCAGAGGTGCGGGGTGATTTGCTGGAGTAGCAAACAAAAATATAGAATTTACACTGTGGTTATTCAGATACTTTGATCATATAAACATCTTAGAACTTTAAACTGGTGTGGATGAATGTTCTTTGCTTCACATTTGTGAATACTCCTGTTTCTGCACTGTTAAGATCAAGAGAAGTGCAAAAGAAACAGGAGGCAAAAAGTACTTCAGAGTATTTCAGAGTTTCTCTAAACTGTATTCTGCCACCTGCAAGAGCCAGCAGAGCAGCAGAGGGATAGTATAGTTCTCTAGAGTAAGTGGAGCTTTAGTTTGGTTTGCTTAGTTTGTGAACACGAGCAATGTTTAGTAAAAGCTTAGCAATGCTCCTGTGTAAGTATATTCAAGGCTAGAATCACCTCAAGATTAATGGTTTTGTTTTCCTCTTAGTGCGCCAAACCACAGCTGACCTACTGGGATCAACTGATTTCTTGTTGGCTGCCAGTGTTGAAATATATTCAGGTAACTTTTCCTGGAAAAATGGGATATTAAGTGAGCACACAGAGAGGACCCAGCTTCAGCAAATACTGAAGTTACGGCTCCAAGAAGAACTTCTTTAGGAAGAGTAAACATTGCAACTCGGATGACTGTTGAGATTTCATTACCAGTGTGAAATTCCCAGATTGCATGGATTACACAGAAGAGCTAACAAGATGAACAACTGTCAAATGAAACCTTTCCAAAGGACCTTAAGGAAAGAGCTTTAAACACCAAATCAGATTAAGAGTAAATTATTTTGAGTGACATGGAATTACAATAAGTCAAAGTAATAGTTGGATTCTCAAAATAAATATATTCCAAGTTATTCCATAAAGTTCAAGAACTCTTTATGTATGGAAAATAATAGAGATTGTTACTCTAGGAATGACAGATACACGTAATGGGAAGATTTTAACCTGTACACACTAAATCATTCCGGTTTTGAAATGAAAAAAATACAAAAAGGCAATCTACAAAAAGTGGTTGCCTCTTCAATATTTATCTTAAACTCTTACAATGAAGCCTCTACTCTTGGCTGAAAGTTAAGGTTGCTGTTCTCACTTAAAGAAAATGGGACAAGAGACCATGAAATCTCCCTTGCCTTTATATATATATTTACTAAGAAAAATCTTGTTATAACATTCAAGAGAAGTGAAGAATGAAGAAGAGGAACATTTTTTCTTCTTCTGTGACTGCTATTGAGAGATCTTCAGCAAAATGAATCCTATCTCTGTCTCCCAGATCTTTTAGGTTTCTTTGAATTAAATGTCTCCCACACATCTCTGTCAAATGGCTACTAGTCTTACCAGGGAAAACACGTGACTGTGAGAGCTGAGGAGCATTTCTGCTCTCTTCTTGATGGTGCAGACTGGGTTCGGTGTGTGCCAGTAGTGGTGAATGGGAGCGGCACTGTCCCTAAGGCGTTGGTGAAGGTTTCAGATGAATGCTGCAGCTGCCGTGGAAATTTCCCTACTCAGCATCGGGCTTAATCTTACTCATTGTGAAATCTCACTGAGGCTCACTCTCCCTGAAGAAGCCACAAAATTTAGGGGTACACTCCTATGTTCAATAGCTATTTTGCTAAGTGTTTAGAGTTGAAAATGTGACTGTTAATGATTCTGATTTTTGACTGAGTCACTGAAATATTCCCCAGATTTTTGATTTAGCACTAGGCTTGGTCTTTTGGCCTTGGATATATTGAAATAGTTAAGCTTGTTGGAAGTAGATGCTAGTCCAGATGGAATTGAAACCAGATTGCTGAGGCAAGAAGTCTAAAGTAACAAATTATTGACACATTTCATTACTTCCACTGCAGTCTAAAATATTGGACAAATAAGTAATATAAATTCATAGTTTAGATAGCTTTTGGAAAAAAGGAAGGCCATGAATTCTTTATGGTCAAACATGATATCTAATCACTCAAGTAACAGTACTTTGCATAAAACTGCAGATGTCATTTTTGGATTGGATTTCGTATTAGGGTTTTTTTGATGAGCAAAATTTGGATGATTTCTTTTGTTATATGAATTATCCTGTGTTACAATCTGACACCTATTGTTGTGGGGTGGAAATCTACAGTAAACTTGGCTTCAGCCATACTGCTCTAATGGCTTAATTGTTATTTAGAACAGAAAATGGCAATGTCAACAGATCAAAGTCTTCTCAAAACTAAAATGAATTCCTTGGATACTCCAGGGTTTTGTATCCACTTTGGATCATATTATCTACAATTCTTGCAATAATTATTTTATGTCTGTCTATAAACACAGAGCAGATGCAGGTTCCCCCTTCTCTTAACGCCCTCACGTATCCAGCATCAGGGGAGGCTGGCTTAGCATGCAGTCCATTTACATAATTTCCTGTGTCGAGCAGATTTCATACTGCTTCATTAAACCATTCAAAAGTTGGCCTTACGTTTACCAAAAGTGGTGAGAAAATCAGTGCATTGTCTAGAAAATACAGAACACCAGAACTTTGCTTTGTGGAATGGATCTCTTTTTCATTGAACTAAGGGTCAGACCTTCAGGAGGCTATGGTGAGACTTGTACTTTCCCTAATTATGACAAATTTCATTTCCATGTGGGCTACTTGTATGAAGGTGTGTTTGGAATCAGGCCAGAGACAAAAGCAAAAGGGGTATACAGCAAGAAAGACCTGGCACCATCTGGAAGTGGAAGAGAATTCCTGCTACTTTTCGAAGTTTTACATGTCATCTTGAGAGATTCAGGATGCAGAATAGGAAGTTGACTGCACCTTTATGAATGGCACAAATTTTAATTGTTTTCAAGTCATGTGTTATGTTTGGAGGGGCTTGAGGAAAATATTGTTTTTCCTTTGGATGTTACTGAAAAAGACACATAACAAAAAATACTCAATTTTTCCATGAAATTTTGTAGAACACACTTGATCCCAGTAAGGAATACTTCCTCTGCTCAGCTCACTTCTAGATTTATGCAGTTATGATTCTAGTAGGGCTGGATCAGTTGTTAGACTTGAATTACAGAGGCACTAAAACAGGAATACACTTTCAGACACTTAATCATGCCCTTCTGTTACCTAAAACATAGAGGGGAGGGGCAGGAAATGCAATTTTTTCCCAAATTTTTTTTTAGAAACCCAATAATTATTGTTTCTTATTTGTAGTTAATTGCTGATTTCCTTAGTGGAATTTGGGGTGGAAAGGGAGGAGTCAATAAAAAAGCATAATTTTTCCACCATAATATGGAAATATGTGGACCTTTCATTGGAAACCCAGACACTTCATCCCAAGGTTTTCAGTGAAACCACAAGTATTTCTAAAAAGAAATCCCCCTGCCCTGAATATTTCTGTTTAATAGGAAATCTTCCGTGAAAATCCTTGTTTTGTAGAAATAGACCAGCATGTTTTTGATGTTTGGTTGTAGTGAAAAGAATTTTCAGTTCCAATTTTTTAAAGCATCTTTGTTAATCACATCATTCACCTTTTTTAGACTTGGAAACTTTACAAATCAAACCTAGAATAAGTGTCAGATACATCAATCTTTTATAAGGTAATATACTTCATGATACCATAGAAATTTAATTTATATTTGGCCAAGCCCTATAAGTATGAAAATATAAATTGCCTCAAAAGAAATACTTTGGAGAAAGCTAATCAGTGTAGGCTATTAACATTCCAGGTGTTAACATCAACCAAACTAAAGAACAATTTATCTACCATAACAAGGAATAATGGATAGGAAGAAATATTCTTCAAATCTTGGTACAAAGCTACATTTGAACATAAAAAATACCCATGGATTCTGCAGCCATACTCTTCACAGAAATTATTTATAATATAAATTCCTAGAGATGGAAAGAATAACCTATGAGTTTCAACTGTGGTGTATGAATCCATTTCTATTTTAAGTCCTACTTTATGTATATATGCTGAGTATTGCCAAACCAATAGACGAACAGTTCACAAAAGTTTGATTCCTTTTTTTTCTGTAAGTAATAAGCTTCCCAGAAAAAAAATAAGTGAATAAGAAAATGCAGCCTGACACAACAAAGGAGAATTCTGCTGATATAAGTTCTGATGCTCAGGAATTAAAGCTAATTGCTATTGTTTCATTGTATCCTATTTGAAAGGAAATCATTTTGAAGAGTCAAGACAAAAATTAAGGTTATTCAGCTAAAGGATGAAGCAGTTAAGAAATAATTGACGTTAGAACTATTTTGCACTGTCTCCTGAGAGATAGTTTGTATATACTGTCACATATATTTTCTGTACAGAGACATGCATGGGAAATAAGTTTGCATGTAGGAGACTGCTGCCCAAATATGGTGTTACTTATTGTAGGCCACCCACAACAACGCCGCACTGAAGTAACTCTTCACCACCAGCAATGATTCAGTTAACCTTTGATTAAACACAGGAATTTAAACTATGGAAAGGTCTGAAACCTGACACAGTCCTTTGACACCTCGGTGTCTGTCATTAAAGATAATCCTGCATTAGGTACCGAGTTCTGAAAATAGAATTAAACTACTTTGGTTTTCGATCTTAACCCCTCCATATTACAAATGTAACCCTGCTGTGTTAGGAGACTTCCTGAATTACTGATTCTCCTTTCAAGTCCGTGTGTTTGTGAAGGAGCTTTGGGGGAGCACAGGGGCTAGCGAACACAAACTGGGCAACTCCATCACCAGCAGATGAAGTGACTGTCCAGGTCATAGTGATCGGTGGACCACAAATAAACCCCCAGGACTTCAAATTCTGATCATGCCCCATCATTCCTTCACTTTTTCACACTTCATATAGAGTGAGACATCAAATCAGAAAGACAGACCACATGTTGTTTGATGGTTTTTTTTAAAAATCTTTTCCTTGTCTGAGCATCACCAATGCCATGCCACTATTTTTAACTTTGTCTCTGTGGAGATTGCGCTCCATCTTTTGCCATGGTTTCTGGTAGGTAGGACGTCCCTGTGATGGAGGCCCTGGAAAGATCTGAGAGGCTCACACTCTCAGATATGCTTTTAATCCACTTTAACTACTACATTTTTTTCCCTTTTCCTCAACTCTGTTTATCCAAGTTACTAAGAAAACCTCAGTGGGAATCTCCTGATATTTCCTTAGCCTGCTGTTCTTTTCCTCTATGCAACATTAAACACTGGCAAACAGCGACATGGTTTCATTTTGCAGTGGTTGTGTCTCACCTGGATACACAAAATAAAATAAAGAAGTCAGAGGAGCACAACTCAGCAGCAGATATCCACTGGAAAATAATGTGTCGGGATCCAAAGTTCATAGCCTATGAAATATAAGAAAGTCTTTGGATTTATACTGTTTTTGAGAAATTGCCCATCAGTTTTTTGGGTACGTGGAAATTTTTTGGCTGAGTTGGAAGAAGCAGGGTCCTGGCTGAGAATAGCCCAAGCCTTGACTGTCCTGCAGACACAACTCTTACACCCCTAATCACCAGAAATTATTTTGGAGGGTGGGACATCACCCCACAAAAGGGCTGATCTTGGAAGTACGGCAAGAGTCCAACCTGAGCAAAGCAAAGCCTGGCCAAGAGCAGAAGCCTTCTCTTGAAGCTGAACATGAACACTGACCAGACTCCACAGATGACAGTGGCGTCCCCAGCCCCCTCCAAGCCACCCCAATGCCCCTGGATGCTGGAATACCCACCAGTCTTTCCAAGCCACTGGCAAACAGTTAAGTGACTTTTAGAGAAAAGACTTTTCTTTTTTTCTTTTTCCCCAGCAGAAGCTTGTCAATCTTCCTTGTCAGCCTGTACCCTCTTGGCAGCACACACAGGATGTTCCTATCTCCCAGCTACTCACAGAAAACTGAAAAAGGGAAAGAAGAGGCTTTCTGCTGTTTTCTTTTAGCTCCATGATGTATGGGCATGGAGACCATGAAGGACAGCTTGGTCCTTGAAAAGTCTTCAAGTGGCACCTACTTAACTGTCCCAAGGGGCTGTAATGCAGCTGCAGTTTCCTAAAATTAAAGCCCATCTTGCATGTCTCTCTCTAGCTAAATTTCTGGCTCTTCTTCACAGGTGTCTTATGAAGGAACAGTCAAAAAGTTTCAAAATTATTAGTTGCAACAGAGCTGTTGAAAGTTTCAGTAAGAATGGAGCCGGTTTAGGATCATGCCCGTATTAACATTTTTAAAGCATTTCCACATGCACTTTCTAGAAAGAAAGAAAAAAAAAAAAAAAGAAAAAAAGAAAGACAACCTAAGGAAGCTTCAGTTTAAAGCTGATGAATGCGAACAAGGAAAGACGGCAAGGGTTGAAAAGACTCCATCAGGGACGTGGCCTTTATGGAAGGAGGCAGATGAAATCTTACCCTTGTTAGTGAAGCTCATTCCGCAGTACCAAAGAGGGCATTGCATTTTGGCAGGGTCCTGCTGGGCAAGTATTAGTGCTGTTTATTGTGCAATCATTGTTTCTGATAACAATGTGCAGAGCACTAACTGGAGATAAATACTTTGGGATGCATAGAATAACCTGATATTTCCTGGCAGAATACCAAGTTTATCCCTTCCACGACACTAATCTCATAATTCACTCGCTGAGCACTAAAGTTTTCTCTTACAAATTAGATCTGTTTGGTAATCCATTTAGCGTTTTGACATACTTAGTACATTGCTGTTCATGTTCCTTCCTGGATAACAGTTTAATACGATCATTTGCAGATGGCAGCAGGAGAGTCAGACAGGTGCATATGTAAATGGAGTTTCTCCATGTTCTCATTGATGATGCAGGAACCTGGTGGACTTCAAAATCCTTGTTTTCCCTACCTTGCTATTTTGTGTAAAAGCCTCTTTGAGTGTTGTTTCTGACAAAGAGAATATGGAAAGAAATAATGTCAGCTAGACTTTTCTGACTTCATTTCTGTGGAGAAAGGAGAATGTTTCATTTGTTTTGTTTTGTTTTAATTTACTTTATGTTCCAGATTAAAGGCCACAAATTCAGGATCCATTTTGATAGACACTGAACTTGCCCCAAAGTTCTAGGAGCTAAAGACTTCAAGAGACACAATGTTAAAACCTGCAGAAAAGGTATGGCCAGGGGGATAATTCAGTCCCTATTGAAACAGCTTGACTGTCCATGCAATCACAAATGTTAATACTTCAAAAGGCTTTACATTGACTTTACTGTCTAGCTTCCCTTGCCTTTAGTAAAGTAGGATTGTTGTGCATTAGGACATTCATTTTCTCTTGTTCACTAGGTGTGACATGCTCTGAAAGTACTGGTTCCTGGATGTGCTCTTAAAAGGGAAGACAATTGAAAAATATCCCATTTAAGATGTCTGTGGCGTAAAGTGCAAAGCTGGGCTCTCCACAACAGGGTGACACTAAGGTTTTTTATAAGTAAACAAACTGACATATAGAACCACATCCTCAAAACTTTTCAGTGTCTAACTCGTACGTGGAAAAGTCTAACTAGACACAAGCATGTGAAATAATGATGCTGATTTGGGCCCCTTCAGGTATATATTAGTGATCCTGAGAAGAGTTATTTGAGTTAGTGTGGGATGTGGTGCCTGTGCTCCTTCATGGCAAGAGCTTCATCTGACCCAAAGAAGATGAAGAGTGGGAGGAAGGACATTACTCCCATTTTCACCATAGGGGCCCAAGCTCCCCGGTCACGTGCAGAACAGATAAGAACTGGACTGCAGTCCCAGGGTATGGCTGCCATGAGAAATGGCTTTTCAGGCATTAAACCTCTATTCAAAACACTGCTTTTTCTCATGGTACATACACCATAAGCCTGCGTTTCTTTACAGCTAAGGTTCTCAGACTGAAATTTTCACTGCATGTATAACACAGTGCCAGCTCCTCCATTCCGTACTCCCGGCACTGTACAAACCTAGATGTGGAGCTGGAGCACCTCCTGGGCAGCCGTGAGCAAAACGGTGTTTGCCCGTCATGCTTGTAGCCCATGGGTAACCAAATTGCTTCTGGTTTTGTTTCATCTGCATTCATTTTTATTTGTTCAGAGCTGCTAAGTTCACAGCTTTTGAAACTCAAACTGGACAAAAGGGCACTAACAGCTGGATTTCTCCAGCTTTTTAAATATTGTTTCACTTCTGGTTTCTGTAAGAAAATGACAAGCAGTCCTACTAATATCTAAGGTTATCTGTGGCCTTGTGACCTGTGAATCATAACCTCAGTGCGACTCTGGTTTGAACACTGGAAAGTGAAAGGTCAGAGAAATGAGATAGCTTATGTACGGCAACAGGGTTAGCGGCTTGGGCTGCGCTGAATATATTAATTTGAACCATCTTATGACAAATATCACTCAGGTGCACTTAAGAGAAGAAAAGGAATTGTTGAACTCTTGATAAGACACAGTATTTTTTATATTGCTAAATATGATTCCAGAGTAAGTAAGGGCACCAAAATGAGCTGATCATTTGAGAAGTTAAAAATATAAAATTATAAGGATATAATTTCATTTCCTGATGAATTATTCCTCATGAGTCAAAAACCCTATTGCAATGTGATTCTTGGAGCATGCAATAAAACCAGTGTGTGAGAGAGTAATTAAAGACTTTCAGGATGATACATTATGCATAAGTTGGCTAAACTTGGGTTGGAAGAATAAACTGAATTCTTGCATTTACAACTGCTGAGTGTTTGTCTTGAAGACTATTTTAATGTGCTTTTTTTAAAATATAGTTTAGTTCCCATCTCGAAGTATAGCTTTCTTCTCTTTGCTTCTTTCTTAGGCTTCCTGATATGTGTGTGCTCAATATACATATCTCTGGTCTAGTCAAATTGTAGTAAATGCAACATGACTTTTTAGAATGATTCCCCCTTCTCCATCACCTATGTTTTTTGGAGCAACTTTTACTCTGTAAATATCATTGTTTCCCTTCAGGAAGGTCTACACTGCTATAAAACCAATGTATTTTTAATCCATTTGGGTTAAACTGAAATCAGCGGGAGTTCAGTACTTTTAATACCGAAAGCATGTACCTAAATATAGACCTAACTTTGACCATCCATGCTGGATGTCCTAACCATTTTTATTAGTCTCCTCAGTTTCCTTTTTTTAGATCTTTCCTAGCATGTTTAGTCGATTCTGGAGATGAACTGTTCTTTGGAAAAGCTCATTTTTAAACCATAGGTGGCAGCAGACAGCAGAAACCTCAGAAATAAGGACTCTGCATCCCCGAGTGAGCTGAGATGGCAGGATAGCTTGCTTTTCTGTAGGATGAGTTCTCTATCACTTTCTCCACACATCCAGTGGCTATTTAAACTATATGTTTTATATATTTATATCTAATTGTTCTAAAAATATAAGCATTTTTCCTTTTTTTTTTTTCCTCTGAGTACTTACTTACATGTATAAAATGTTAACCTGAACAGGTCAGTCACCTTATAAATTTCCTTTGATTTCCTGCAATATCTATTGACTTGCAGCAGTATCATGTAATCTATTTTAGATTATAACAAACTGAGGCAGTTTTTCTGATCTAGTCTTTGGGCTGTGGGTGTGGTGGTGCAGACCCCCTGGGCCACACTGTGATGTCAGGACGAGCCAACATTGTGTTCTCGTTTTCGCTGCAAGTGCAATGAGTTGGGACAGTCTGGTACCTTCTTGCCCTGGCTATGATACAGCAAGTTAGGACAATTAGGCACTTCTTAACCATACCTGAAATTCCTATTGCCTGGAACCATACCTGAATCTCCCACTGCCTGGATCATGACCCACCGGGGAGGGTGCTAGAATTACCTGACAAGAATTGTGGCCAGAATGGAAATATACTGACCAAAGTCAGTCATCTCGCAATCCTATAAATAGTGATCCTAAGTGAGACCCTTTGAGCTCTCTGGGATTGCAGCAGACTGTGACTCAGGATCTCCTCCTGAGCTGGGGCGCCTGTCTAGGTAGGTTTCACAAGGATTTTAAATAGTAGATTTTTGCAAGGATTTTTAAGTAGATTTCACAAGGATTTCCAAGATTGTCTGCTGATGGATGCTGATGAAGAAGAAGGGGTCAAAGATTGTCTGCTGACAAAGGAGAACAGTGAGTAATTCATTGCAATTAGATTTTGCGAGGTTTCAAAGACCATTTGGTACCAATAATTTACTACAATTGGCAAAGAGAGAAAAATCTTGATCATAGGTTAACCTCTATATACGTGTGTGTGTGTGTGTGTGTGCAATTTGATTTAGGAAACTTTGTAGTGCTGTTAGCAAACTTTATTAAATCACTCTGATAGTTGGCTGATGATTAAGTATTGTTAAAAACCATGTAACCTAATCTTATGATTTACCATAACAGTGTTAATAAATCTTAAATTGCTGCTACCTAAAAGTCATGTACGATCCATAATCACTCATTTCTCAATAAATTAGCATAGTAATTTAATGGGAGGTTTTCCTTACTCTTGCATTAATTAGATTAGACATAAACCATCGACGAGGTCTGGGACTAAGATTGGATCTAGCTGCACTTAAGCTCCATCAGGAGTTTAGAATGCAAGGGGGTCCATTCTGAACCTCATGACTCAACAGGATGGTCTCCCTTACCTTTTTACATCTCCGGTCTCTGTGTGAATCATTCTAACTCAATTCTAACTCGATTTTCCTTCATAAGTTTCCTCCATGTAGTAAAGTAGTAGAGTGAACCTTGCCATTGAACTTTGTTAAGTCACACTTTTACAAATTCATGTTAAAAATCACCTTTTGCTAATACCTTTGATGGTGGTTCTTTAAGTGATCTAAACCTCTCTGTCACAACAAATTGACATAGTCGGCAGGATGCTAAACCAGGGTCTGCAACAGTGGGGCAGCTCCCTGTGGCCTGAAAGGACATTCAGGAGATGCTGGTGTCGTGAATTTGCACAAGTCACACAATGGAAAAGAAGCAGTGACAGAGCTGCTGGCTCCTGCCCAAACCTCTGTTAATAAACCCATAGTCACAGCTAAAGAGGTAAATTCTCCATCTCTTATTTTACACTGTCGGGTACTTGAAACTGCTCTGGCTTATAACTTTATTTTTACAACACAAAGACCAATGTATTTATTATTGTCTTTTCCCAAAGCTTTGAAAACTCTAAATAAATGGCAAAGCTTTTGTAACATGCTAAAGGTGAGTGAGCGTATCAGTCCTCTGAGAGTGCCATTAGACACACCTCCGCCTACATGTTTAGGGAATAGCATCTCTCCTCCTCTGGTAAAACTAACATTAGTTTCTTGATCTAATAAACAGGATAAATGAGTGGAAAAGCCTTTGGTTAACGAGGCTTTGCTTCTTAAAAAATACTGATACATAGTTATATCATCTTCAGCTTGTGACCAGGTAGTTTAAAGCCAGCACCTTCAATCCAAGGCTGCTTTACTGTGTGCACAGCCTGGAGGTGTGCAGACGTCACCTTGTGAGAAAGTGCCACTGTAGTTGCTCCTGGGCTGTGCTTCTCTCCACTCCTGGGACAGGGAGCTATTCCAGGAGAAATGGGTAGGAGGAAAGCAGGGGGGCTTGATGGCTCCCCCATTGCCTGGCCTAGGGTACAGACAGCCCTGATGGGGCTTTCAGCCAGAAAGATTTGGGCAACGGCTGGTCAGTGCGCAGGGATGAGCAAGGATTTGTGGGACCCAGGACCTGCACTGAGGTTGCTCCAAGGACTTCATTAATTTTTTTTTGCTGGGGAGAGATTCCCTGAAAGGACTGAAAGAAACCTTTCAAAAAGGACAGTATTGGTGCCCGTCAGTGTGGTAGATGCTCCACATGAAGGCAGAGCAGAGGATTGGAGACAAGAACCACTGCATAAGTCCAGGAGGAGAATTTTGCCTGTGGGTTTTGCAGAACAAACAGCTCTAAGTGAAGCTATCAAAGAGAGATTAAATAATCATCTCTGGTGAATGAAAGATGAACTGAAAAGCAGAAGCTTTTAAATGAAAAAAAAAAAAAGAAAGAAAGAAAAAAACTAAAAAGGAAGGTTTGCTTCAAAAGAAGAGGAGTAAAACATATATCCAGGAGTTCTGTTCCATTACTCAAAAGAAAACAAACCAGTGGTTCAACAACACAGCTGAATGAGATCAGGTCTGAGATTTGTAGTTTCCTTTAGAGCAGACAATGATTCTAAATATAAGCATGAGAAGGCTGCAAAAGGGTGGAGATCCACATCTTTCAGTGGAAGAATAAATACTATCCAAAGCTGATTTATCTACTGGTGGATTCTTGCCTCATGCTAAAAGCATGAACTGTTTTTCAGACAGCATGTTACCAAAAATTCCTCCAAGAAGGAACTGCTTTTGAAGTATTGCTTTAGATTTTACCAGATGTCAATGTATCTCCATTGCATTGTAAATATTAAATAAAAGCAGAAAGTAAAATGGCCACACTGTTCCCTTTAGGCTTTGGGGAATTAATGGGATATTAATTCTCCTTTAATAAATATATTAACAGATCCCTCTGCCCAATTCTTCATTTTCCTCCTTTTCCTGTGCTTTCATCTTTGTCATTTCTCCATACTCTGTCAGACTGTCTTCCTTCTTTTGCTGGCCTTGCCTTCAGCTTTGATTCCTTTACATTCCATTTGATTCCTTTGCATCTGATTCCTTTGCATTCTTAGCTGTATTATCCTATAACAGCCATTTGCTCACTCTTCCTCAACTTTCTTACCCGTCTCAGCCTATCAGGACTCTCCAATTTTCCTTTTTCTTGTTTCAGACTTTTTCGCCCTCCTTTTCCTACTGGGCTAAAGAAGATGCCTATGAGTTACTCTTCTGAGGTCCTATCAGGGCTCCTAAGGTTGACCTGGGAAAGCATCCATTTTCTGTTTAAGTAGAAAGAAGGTCTCCTCTGTGCATATGTGCCTATTTTTCCCCCGGCAGCCTTGAAGAGCAAATGACAGTCAAGAAAGGTTCCTTCCGCAAGGACTAGTGGGGTCTGACTTTGCTCTCCCCATAGGTGAAGTTGTGGTTGTGAACACAAGCATCTGCAGGTCTTCTGTTAAATGTGGTGCTTGCCTTCCTGTGACTACTTCCAGGCAGCAGAAGGCAAGCACTGCCAGCAGTTTAAAAGGAGGCACAAGGGCACTGTGGAAGTGAGAGAAAGGTAAGAAGCATAACGAGAGAAAGAAAATTTATGGTAACACTTTGGGGCTCAAGATTCTCTCTAGTGAAACACAGGACTGGTGTCTACACCCTCATGTACTTTAATATATCATTGTTTTGGGGGAGTCATATTTACTGTATATATCTATTCTTTAATTTTCTTTAACTGAACTCACTGGTTCAGAAAACTGCACAGACCATTTATGTGAGAATACGGTCTGCTCCCAACAGAAATTTTAGCTAGTGGAAGAACAAAGGTTCTAATTTCACAAGATTTTGGATGTGTATAAGTTCTATTTCATTATCAGTACCAAAAATTCACATGACAGAATACAGCATTTTCAAAGGGAACTTTTCCATTTTTAAAGGACTTGCTACAGAGCTATTTTGCCATAACCATAAGCAGCATGTCTTCTCAAAGATCTATACTAAATTGCTCCCTGTGCAAAAATTAAAAAAGCACAGACAGACAACCCCCCCAAAGCATACAAAAAGAAATGAGACCCATAGATTCTTGCTCGTATCAGCAGGAGCCAGGGAGAGGGGGGTCAGGCATTCCTGGAGGAGAAGGGAGATCCTACACTGTGTGACAGATATGGCACAGGAAATATGGAGCTGCTGTGTCTCATGAGTAATCCTTTCCCTTCAACTCTTCCCTGTCTGTCTTTTCCCTCTCATCATTACAGTCCCATATCCCTGTCTTCTCTCTTTCCTGCTCTTGCTCCCCTACCTTTCATATGCTATCCCTTAACCCTCCCATCCTGCTGGCATTTGCACTTTTCATTCATTTTTGGTACTTTCTGGGGGTTTTTTGGGCCTGAGATTACAGTTCCTCTAGATAAAATTTTAAAAAGGTCATTTGGATTGGCTGTGTCAAGCTTTCTTCAGGCATATGGATTTGTGTGTGTGTGCACGCATGTGTGTTTATGCACACTACAGGTCAGGGCCAGGCAACACCTGCAGCATCAGCTGTATTCAGGGGTTACTGCCTCTCTCCTCAAGCTGCCCAGCTCATGTAAAAGCTGGTAGGTAGGAATGCCTTTTGGCACAATGGCAGCACAGTCTGGTTGTAAATTAAGCTCAATCCTACCAAGAGAGTTAAGCTCTCATTGTGATTGCTGTTTCAGTTTTGTTCTTCCCAAAGGAGAAGTGAGTGCTGTGCCAGTCCCAAACGACGTTGTCTGAGGCATGGTCAGAGCTGTGGTTTGAGCTGCAGGTCTGCAGAGAAGAAAGTTGTTATTATAGCTGGAAGGGTTTTTTAAGGAACCATGTCTTGGGAAGCCATTGTACAGGTGATTATAAATGGAGATGACTTGCCTACTTAATAGGCCAGTACTGGATGCTAGGGCACTTAAAAAAGTGTGCATTTAAATTACCTCTCCAGACTTAGAAGATATTAAAAATTAAGGATCTGTATGCTATGGAAAACACATCTATTGATTTGTGAAAATTTTCTGTATTCCTGTTCTATAAAACAGGAAGAAATATATCCGAGAAGGGTAAATAGTAAAGTTACTCTTATCGTTGACCATTGACTATTTTTTTAGTATCTTTCAAGGCAAGCAACATTTTAATATAATTCAGATCCAGAAAGACCATTTTTACTAATTATAACTCTTCAATTCATGCAGTACATACACGTTCAACTTAAGGAGCAAAATATGCTTTTATGCACATAGTTCCTCACAGCTTTAGTGTTGATTTCAAATGCTAGGTTGGTCTGCGTGAACACAATGAACAAGTCCAATTAAGCAAAAATGAGGATAAATTGACTACAAAGAGATGTTAAAACTGATCCCTGTAGTGTTAAAAGGCATACAAATGGAGCAAGAGGCATTTCTGGCTAAGAGATCAATGGAGATTTGTCACTGCCACACAACATGATCGAATGGATGATAGAAGAACACATCATAAGGCAAGAGAAACAAGCATCACACTTCAGTTTGTATCTTTGCCTGTGGATTTCAAGAAACATTTTATTTTAAAGATTGATTGAGAGTTGTATGATTTGAACTTAAAATGAGAAATATAGTCCCATGATTTTAATCAAAGAAATTGAATTAAAAATACCAAAATACAGATTTGAAAGGTTAGAAATATTAATTTCTGGAAAAACTATAATTAGACTCCCTTTCTAGGCTTTGTCTGAATTTATTAATATTTCTTACAAAGAGGGATGGTGGCTTGTAAAATGTTATCATCCTGTCATAGAAAGGTAAACTCAAAGTAAAGCAAATCACAGACTCTGCAATTTTTTAAAATGTTTTATTATAAAGGATAGGAAACCAAATCCACATTTTTTCAAACCCAGATAAATAAACAGTAAATATCATGCTTTTGATTTTAAATGTGTTTTGCATTTTGCAATAGGATTTGCAAAAATGGCATTCCTAACTTGGAGACCTGCAAAAATATATCTTTTGAGAATATGGAGGAAGACAGACCACATATTTTGCACATAAATGAAGACCATTTCAGAAAACTGCTGGAAATTGAGACAAAACAGCTCTGTGAAGAAACTGCTGAGTAAGAAGCAGTCTGGTAACTTATTCAGCAGAAAACAGCAAATTAACCCTTAGGCAAGATTATTTCAAATATATATATAAATATATACAAATACACAAAACCAAAGATCTTCCCACTTAAAACCAAACAAACATCAAATTGTAACAAAACCAGAGAACCCTGTGGAGCCTCGTGATCTTTAAGAAGTGGTGTTTAAAAAAATCCAAGCAGTTTTTTTCTATTCTGTGGAAATAAACAGCTAAAGGAAAAAAAAAAAGGAAAAAAAGCAGAACAAGAAGAAGAAGAAGGAAAAAAACCCCAGTTGTTACTGTATTACCATCATCCTTTAAAAAGAATCAGATACTTCTTGTGCCTGATCTCAGGAACAGTTTAATGAATGAAACAAAGCAACAAACAGACAAGCAAAAAACTCACTACATTCAGATTTTGCATGTCATGTTGGTCCCAATTTAATTGATGAGAATGTTACTTTTGATTTCAGTGGGATCGGGGTAAAGTTTTTCCTTTTATGTATAGCAGAAATAGAATGACTGCAAACTACTTTCCCAAATGGACTTTCTTCATATAACTAAATCACGGGGGGCTCTAAATAGAAAGAGTTGTCTCTACAACCTCATGGGCCACCCAGCTACTTTGTTGCTTGTTACTATAGGAAGTTTTTCTTTTCCAATAGTTGAACTGTGCATCTTGCCCCACACTTCTGCAGCATTTTAATATAAAAAAATTACTTGTTAGCAACCTGTAAGCAGTATTCTAAAGTTCTTTTAATATTTATATCCTTTTGAGGCTTTGCACCCTTTGAGCAGGGTCAGGGCTGCCTGTACAAATTGAGTGACCATTACAGGAAATATAAACATGCTATTTACAAGTTCACAATTCTTTATTTTCTATACAGTTCTGATGAGTATTTTTTATAGTTGTAGCCTAAGCATTGTGTAGCACTGGCATGCTTCTGATATTCACAAAAATGTAATAAAAAAGTAAAATAATTAATGATAAATTGCGCACATGCAAGGATACTGTAAAATGAATCCATTGCCTTAAGCTATGCATTTGTGTAATTTTTATATACCCTAACAGTTTGCTTTCCTGTGTACTTTTGATGGAAATATTCCATGCAAAATCCCGTGTTTTCTTTGGGATAATATTTCACATTCTTTAAACCTTCCATTAATTTTTTTTACATGGCATTCAGGCTGCCTTTAATGAAAGAAGGGAAAAACCTCAAAACACAGTTACTTTTGTTATCACACTATAAATCCTAGCTCAGGGATTATGCCAATTATCTGATTTACCTCTACAGAGCAACTGAAGAATTTATGCTTATTACCCTTATCATTCTTCATATGTTTGACTCAGTTTATTTATAAGAAACATGTCCTTAAAGGATTTAATGAAAAATAATATTCACACAAATTATTTGACTCTGGGATTAACATAAATCCATCCACCATTCAAATTCAGTTCATTTAAAAAACCAATATTTGGAGCAGTCACCTTGAGTGCTTTAAGATGAGTTTTGATAAAGGTGTCTCCATAATCCTTTTTCATGGGTATAATGTTGGCTCTTCACTCCCAAATAACATTCTAGTCAATAAACCATGGTTGATACATTTCAGTGCTTCAAATTCTGATGCTGTTGCCGAATAATCTAGTATGTTTTTGCATCTCTTATTTAAAAAAAAAAAAAAAAAAAAAAAAAAGGGACATCCACTGACAAACACCAGATTTGAGCAGAATAACCAGATCCAGTTGTTCTTCTCTGGAAAATCATTGCAGCCACCTTCTTCTAAACCAAGCCTCCCCAAGTCATCAAAATGCAGACTGACTGTTGGAGCATTTTGCAGGTTATGGAGTGATAATGAAGAGACTTTGCATCATCCCTATATGTTGCTTTCAAGAAGCCCTTCACCTTTTACCTTCAGACTGTGATACTGGTGCTGCTGAGGGCAGTGTTGTCCTGGTTTGTTCTGGGATCCACTGATGAATGCCTTCAAAAGTCTAAGGGCCGAATCATCATGGTGGTGGAGCGCAAGGAGTAGCTGGGGCCTTTGAAATAATGCCATTTGATGCCGTTGAGCTTTCCGTGGTTTTGCCCAGCTGTGTAGAACATCCCATTGAGATTGGAGGGGCCGCAGGCATCAAACCACCACCCTGAAACCAGTAAGACAACCAATCAAGCTGCAAGTGCACTAAGCATTTTTATTTTGTTTTATAGGTTTAGCTGATTAGCAAATCCTGGTATTCCCAGGCTCATAAATACACCTGCTGTGGTGGTGGGGGAGGTATTTCAATTTTTTGCTCTTTTGTGCCATTCTGTAGCTAGTGGTGCTGGAGAATGCACAGTTGTATTTAGAGTTGGAAAAGTATTTAAGTCCTAAATCATTCTGGTTTTATATGCAGTATGTGAAGCAAGAACAAGACCAACACAGACAAATAAACTGCTTTCCATGTTTAGATAGTATTACAGTTCACCCATCTCATGCACACCTCAGAAAAAACACTATAATTCATAAATATTTTGCATAATTTCACTTGTTTGGTTATTTTGCATATAAACATGATTTAATTTTATTTACTGGTCCTTTTCTGTTGCTTTAACTGTGATTGTTCAATTGCTCAGACAGTTTGCTTTTACTCTCAGGTTAGATGTTCTTAGGAAACATTGGTTATAAGTATGGTGGTGCTGCCCTGTTATAATGATTACGATATTATAGTAATAGATAATCAGTATTCAGAATGGAGTACAAGGAGACAGGTAGACTCTTTCTTTAAGGGTTATGATAAATCTATAATGAAGACTCAGCGAATTAATGGAAGGACTAACTGAAGAAGACAATTATAACATTGTAGGATGCTGACAGTCAGAATACCTATGTGCATGGATATATGATTTAGATGATTACCTGAGTGTGCACGCATTTAAGTGGCAGTATGGTCAACTTCAATCAACATATATTCATTGCATGTACAGTTTGAGCTGGAATAGTGACATTCAATCCTTAATCTTAATATTTTGAATGGGAAAACCTATTAAATCTTGAGCCTCCTAATCTTGATCTTGGAATGTGCCAAATGCTTTTGGGTCAGCAGAGTCAGGAGGGTCCTCGCTCAGATCCATCTGACTTTTCTTCACTTCTCTGCAAAGCCTCTGAGCAAGTTCACACCCAGCACTTAGAAAACTGACAAAAGTGCATTCTTTTTTTTTTTTTAAAGTAGGTTTTAGGCACTTTATTTACATGTCTACAGTTAGCAGAAAATTACTAGTTACTTGACTATCATTGACTCCCAAAAGGTATTACAAATGTTACTGATTGATATCAAAGTTAGGCTTAGAAAGTTGCTAACTGCCTTTTCTGCTCCCCTACGCTGCCTGCTCTTTCCTAGCAAGATGTGGCTTCCTACTCATTAACCCGTTGAACTCTGTGTGCAATTGCATATATTTTATTCTACTGGAAAGACAGGGCAAAAAATGTCTTGCTCAGACGCTTGTGCTTCTAGTTCACTGCTCCAGCAGCTGCAAAGTTCTGAAAAGTGAAGTGACACAGATTTAGAAAAAACCCCAGAACTTTGCTTTCTGAGGGCAAACCAGCAATCTGGCTTACGGAATGGCCCTGTGAACTGTTGTGTTGGCATAACTGAAGGAGTAGTAAACTGAGAAGTTAGGATAAAAAAAGAAGTGTAACAGCTCAGGAACTTTTCAACCTGAGTTTTCTGCCAAAGAAAATGCATGTAGAGCCATACCTCCACCTTTGTGAGTGCTCTGTTAACATTGCACTGAAAATAAACCAGAAATATTTATCAAGTACTTGTAAGTATTACTAACAATGACAGAGGTTTTGCTCCCATTTGTATGACTGAGTGCAGAAAATTTGAACTTGCTACAAGTGTAGGTTTGGTTGCAAAGTGTATGCAAAAAGAAGTCATATCACCTTTAGACATCTGCAGTGAAGACATGTATGTATGTCTTTAACCAATGGAAAAAATGGAGTCAGTGGTGAAATACAGTGACAATCTTCAGATCTATTTTAAATTGTTGCTTTAAGATGAAATTAATCAGTTAACTCTCTTGTCTACATCCCCAAGATCTTTTCTCATTAAGGTGAATTTTAGATTGCCACAGGAGTCAGAGTTTTAAGGAAAACTCCAAACAACATGAAACTTGGCAACACTGAGATTACAGAACACAAACTGACAAAGATAAACTAGGTGACATGCTGACTCCACTGAAAGTAGTGGGAGTTTTGCTGTATATTGTGATGGGAATAGAATTTTCTCTCCAACGCCTTACAGAGTATCTATGTAATGTAACAGAAAGATGCCTAGTTCAGGCTGAGGAAGGCAGAATGAATGCCCAGACTGCAAAGAGCTGATATTCCCCATGTCAAAAATATATTAACCTCAACGGCTAGGAGCTCTATTTGTTAGAAAGATTTCTTCTGGGTTTTTGGTTTTGGTTTTTTTTTTTCATCATAAGACCTATAGTCTTTGTGAATCTTTAGCACAGGTCTTAGGCATCTTTTCATGTAATATGGGTTGAACTGAGCATTTGCCTTCATGTATGAAGGCAGATAAGATCATAAAGATCAGGTGGTGGCTTTTGCTTTTGGTAGTTGAATGCCACTTTATTTTATAAAGTTATTTCAGCCTGCACATCACAGCTTTGTAATCATCCCAGGACCCCCTGCAAACCTTTTTCAAGCACCACCGGTGCTGGCAAACTGATCATCTAGTGAGTGGCTACTGAATTCTGCAGGTGCTGCTGTGGACTGAAATGCAGAATTGTAAATTTTCAGTGTGTTTCCCACTCTGACTTCTGGAAATGGAATTAAACTGTGAGATGCTCCTTTTGGACAATGTGCACTGCCCTAGTGAATACTCCAATTTCATCATATTCAGTGGTTAGCCCTTTATCTACCTATCACAAATGTATTGTATGAAGGTATTTTAAACTATGCCTTACTACTACTGATATGATATTGATTGTGATTAGCCTTCATATCAAGTGCTTACTCTGTCCTTTGTATTCAGATCCATATAATTCATGTTTCTAGTCTTGTAAAGTAATTTCTTAGATTTTGGATAATACTTAGTGGGCTTTTTTCAGAAGTAACACTTCATAATGAACTCTTGAGGGAAGAATTTATGCCAGATAAATTCTGGCAAACTTCTATTTTGATACAACTGGCCTCCCTTTGATTACAATCTTATACCTAAGGGGGCAATAACAAAAGAAAGAGAAAGCCGTACAGCTGATGTTTTACTGTAACCAGAGTATAATCTTGTAGAAACTTAAGACAAAGTTAAACAGAGGAAATCTAATCGTCATTTTTCAAAGCTGGAACACAGATGCAGCTGGGTTCTGTTTACGGTGTTGGGATGAAGACATGGCAAGCTGTGCTAGTTACCATTTCATCTTAAAGGAACAGCAATAGATGTATAAATGGCCTTTTCGGGGAGGTTTTCAGCAGTACCCTACAAAATCTATATTAAAATGGAATGAGTTGAAGAAACACAACATTTTATAAACCTTTTGTGAGGACCTGCTCAAATCTCTCATCATAGATTTCTTCTAAATAAATACTTCTTTCACAATGTGTTTTAATGAGCATCTTTTTTTTTTCTACTATACTGTTCTTGTTAGTGAGACTGTATGAATTTTTTTAAAGATGTTTCCTAATACTACATTACATTGTAGGGTTTACTTTCTCTCTGTCTTTCTTTTTTTTAAGTGTTTTTTTTTTTTCTTCGTATGGTTATTTCTCTCCATCCTCCCCTGCAGACCTCTAAAAGCTCTTCATTCCCCAGAGGGCCTCAGATTATCACAAGACTTCCTACTGCATGTCTCAACACCAAAATCCACATCACTGAATGGATGCAAATGTTTTTTTCAGATGCCTTGTATATTGGGGGAAAGAGGAATGGAAGCAGTGACTTCCTTGGTAGCTATGAGGGGGTGGGAGAACATAAAACAGAGGTTTCTGAAAGAGATACCTGCAGCACTGCCATTGGAAAAACACCAAATAAAGCAGCTCCAGAGCTGTGAGACAGTCTGACCCAAGAAAGACTCCCAGTAGCTAGATGTTGGCTTATTCCCCGGAGTTCATAGAATTTTCCTCTCATGAAGAATCTCGTTTATTTTTAACTACAAGGTAATGGCTTTCCCAAATAATTATCAAGTCTTCTCTGAATAGCAATAAGATTTTAACCTCAGAGATAACTTTTGGCAATGATTTCCATGGGATATTTGAGTCATGCATGAGAATCATGAAGGGTGGGCATTATGAGAAATAATAGAAGCAGTATTTTGAAGTGACTAATGAAGTGGTAAAGAGGAGGCTTTCATGAGAAGGTTAAGAGAGTTTTTATTCAGAAGCACAGGTAGTTTCTTCAAGTTATTGTGATCACAAAGTCACTAATTGCTTATTTGAACTGAGGGTGGTTCAGTCTTTTGTGGTTAGCCCACCTCTAATAATTTGTATAGTACAAGCAACACTACCATCTCTGTTTGCTTTGAAAATCCTTAGGTCATAAAGTATATTGTCCAAACAAAAAATAATTTAGATAATACACTGATAAGTTGTTTGAAAGTTCAGCTATACAAATAAACATGAATTTCCACTGTAGACAGCTGCTCTTCTGGAGCAGTTAAAGCATGATCATGCTTTGTGGACTCTTATGCTTTGGCCTTTAATTAGTGTTGCTACTACCTCTGGGAAGTTGTTAAATCTCATGTCAGCTCTTTTCATTAAATAAATGTATTTTGAATGCTTCAGTCTACTTCAGCCACCTATCACCAGATAGTTCAGCTCCACAGACCTGTTTGTACCATATTGTTGGCCGAATATGAATGTGTATTAAGATAATTTCTATAAATTCTTGCAAAAAACTAGCTAATGAAGGAGCATTGCTCAAATGAGTAATGATACTAGAAGAAAAAAACCCACAGCCATCTTTTATAATGGTTTCCTGAAGTCACAAGTATAATTTTTATATGATAGAATCTTCTTTGTCAAAAGCAACATAAAAAAGACTTTTGTATGCCAAAGCTAACAGCTTGCCTTTTTTGGCTTGTTTTATAAATTGTAATTAAGCATGTATGTAAGTAAAATTCTTTGTTAATAACCTAACTCATCAGTTCATGAGCGCACTGTAAATCTAGCATGCATTGGGAACTTGCTAATGATGACTCGGGTCTGATGAGATGTTTTTAGCTGCCTTTTACGTACTAAAAGAATAGATGGCTAAACCCTGCACATTTGATGGCGGACCTTTTCTTCACACGTCTGTCTCTGCTCTCCCTCTTGAGTACATTGAGTGCCTCCAAATGCAGTAAGATCAATACAATCCATTCAATAAGATCCACAGTATGTTTGAACAGTATATTTATATGGGTTTATGGGATAAATGGATCCTATGAAAAGCCAGTATTTATTTCTAGCCCTCTTGGTTCGTCCATAAAATTTAGTGCATTTGGCAACAAATCCAATAAGAACAATTTCTAATGCAAAAATATTGAAATAGCCTTCATTGTTCAAAAGACATAATTTATTTTATGAAAGATTTCAATGTTTCTGACATTCTGTACTTTAAAGAAGTTAGATGGTGATACTTGGGCTCTGTTTGACTTTGCATTCATAATTTCTCAGCTGGAAGACTGGGTGCTGTTTTGGATGATACCTCAAGCGATATGTGGATCCACTGGACAGAGTCCAAAAGACTGAATGTAAGAGGAAAGATTTAGGGTTGTTTAGTCCAGAATTCAAAAGACAGGTTGCCAACAGTCTCAAATTCATAAAAAAGCTGCTGAATAAAGTAGCTTTCCAAAGGAATGCAAAGGAATGGTCTATTCTTTCCAGTGATGGAGGATGGGACAAGGTGGAACACAAATTATTATAGCATTATTTGAGTCAACAAGTAAACGTTTCTTACATTAAATGTAGCCAAACTCAGTAACAGATTATATTATAAGAATGAATCTCTGTCACTACAAATCTCGAAGATGAACAGAAAGACAGAAATAAATAGGTAGAGAAGAGTCTGTCTTAGAAAGTGCCTAAATGACCTCTGGAAGTAGTTTCCAGGCCTATGTTATTTTATTCATTAGATTATTGGATTGACCAGACTATCACTTAGCAATTGGTACTTGACATTCTAAAGCTTAAATCAGAATTTAGCTGCCAGGATATGACATAAAGGCATTAGTTTTTCATATCAACTGGATAACACAGTCTTTTTTATAAGGACCTTTTTAGGAGGTAAAAAATAACATGAAACTTGCAGACTGGTCACCATGTTCTGATCTTCTAAATATATCAACAGAATAATTTTTAAGTTAGTCACTTCTTGGTGTTCTCCTAATACTTTATTACTGTTGTCCATACTTAACCCTGGTAAACATAGCAATATAGTAATGATTTTGTTAAAAGTGCTGAGTAGTCATATGTGTAATGAAATATTTCTAATACTCCTAGCCTAAATCAAATAATATTCCAATCACTTCTTATCTGCATGGTGGTTATATTTTTCTGTAAAAATGTAAGGCAATATAAATGATACTTCATTAATGGTGTTTTATGAGTATCTTCTTTATGAAAGCAACAATATGCATAAAACTTAAAAATTGATGCTTTCCTATGTATGTAGTGGTATATCCAGGGGTTCAAGTTCGATACTTTTATGTGTGCTGAGGTTGCTACTTTCAAAGTCTTTGTTTCAAACACAGTATAAGAGAAATTGTGGCTTTTTCTAATTAGATAATGTGCGGGCAGATTTCTATATTCAGCCAAGAACTTCCCTCCATAGCATTCTTGCCAGACATTCACAAAATTCACCAGTTGGAGAAAAAAGCAGTGAAACAATAGGCAATGAGTGTACCACTGCTTGGGATTGTTATTGAGCAGTCTCTCGCTTAATAGATGACAAATCCATTGAGGATTACTAAATACATGGGAACTGTCTCTGACTCGGGAAGCTCCTGAGATGCAAAAGATACTGGGAAAATACTCAGGGGAAGTATAATTTATTTTCATTGCTCTTGTACCCATACTGAGGCATCTGCTGCTGACTGCTGTCAGAGACAGGAGACTGCAGCTGGATAGATCTCTGCTTCCAGTAGAACAAAAAAAGTTATTTCAATAATCCTGTGCTGTTTCAATACTAGCAAGACATCTATAAAGTCTCCCTGTGACTTTGTCAAACTATTTCAGGGATCAGAAGTTTAGCAATGTTCTCGCTTATTACCTGAAGCAAGGTAAATAAATGCCTGTGTGAACACCTCAGACTGCAGCCAATGCAAGACAAAATAAATCACCTTAAGACTCTTTCACTATAGGCCAAGTTACCATAAGTCACCTTCCAGTGTCTGAAAACAATTGTACAAACAATTCCTGGGGCTCAGCTGACAGGTGGTATCCTGGTGGGATGCTCTAATTTGGCCTTGTGCCCACAAATCTGATCCAGAGACATTAAGTGCACTTCTATTGGAAATCTGTCTGAAGTGCCTTGGACATCTACTCAGTTCTTCATTCTGGTGACAGTCTGTTATATTTTAAATGCTGTTTCTTGGAAAAAGCTGTGTATGTATCTCACTGGCGTACTCTTCAAAATAATGCTTGAAATTATATGGGGTATAACCTTTTGTTCAATTTATTGGCCTGAGATATTGTACCAGTTCTTAACAGGTATTTTCATTATATAATTTTTTTTACTACTTTGACAAACGTTAATTTTAAATGAAGAATTTATTTGAATAAATATGGTTTGTCTCCCTTTAAAGTAAACCAAGTATGCTTAGTTTAGATTTTCCAAGGCACAAAAAAACAGTTAAAATATTTAACTACCATATAAAGTTTACAGGGGCTAAGAATCCAGCTCATGAATGTATTTTTTTGAGCCATTCCCTAAAGTCAATGTTAAGATAGAGTCAGGAAGCACAGCATGGCTCTTGAAAGGACGAGAAACACACACACACAAAAAACTCTGTTGATGCTACTGTATTATTCTCCCAGTATTTAATTTCTTATTCTGGGGAAGAGGGAGGAGAGAAAGAAGGAGAGAGAATAATAGTTTTGGTATAGACCAAATAAAACTGACAACTAGTAAGACCACAGAGAGAAATGTGTGTTTTCCGTACATTTTTATTTTCAGCCTTGACTATAACCATATCACAGTTTTGAGCTTCAGCTTATCTCAGCCTTTATTCCTGACATAAATACATTCAGTTCACCTCATAGAGATAACAGGCTCACCCAAACTGTCAAGATAGCTAGAAACCTGCCTGTAGATTTCATATCATTCATCATTAAAGAACTCTCTGTGATGTTGCCAAAACTAACAGAGTCTGGTATCTTTTGGAAAAAAAAGAGGTTTTCCAAAACCTTTTATCATTGCTACTTTTCTTAATTAGTCTTTGTCTGTGGTACAAAACTGAAATCTACTCACTAAACAAATGTTTTGGTATTTAATTCAATTTCTGATATTTCTCAAGGGATGAGAAAGTCATTTCAAGCAGCAAAGCATAACAGTGTTTGAGGAGAACTCTAGCATGGATAAAGTCTTTCTGTTCTTGAAGAACTACAAATTACTCAATGCTGTACAGCCTATCTCCAAAAGACTAGTACTCAGAGACTAATCCAAAAGACTAGACTCATCTATCTCCAAAGGCTAGCTGCAACTCCTTTTATGCAGTGATTTGTTCTATTTGTGGTTTCCTCGGCCTTTGGTAATTCTACCCCTTCCTCCTTATTCCTTTCATTTGCTACCAGTATATTCCAATATGCGGTTTTCCTGTTGATTTACAGGACTGTTGCAGCAAAATATATGTGAACCTGGTGGAATGGTTGTTCAACAGCAGCTGACCTTAGCAGGGCATTGACCTGCCATAGAAGTCAGGGCAGAAAAATAAACAAAACCATCAGCTCCCAGAATTAGCTGTCTGGGAGCAGAGGTATTTCCAGGCAGCTGAGATACGTGAATGAGTCTGTACTCCAGCACAGACACAACTCACATTTAGAAGCTTCTCACTAGACTCTGGTCTGCCCTGGAAGTAAGACACTTTAATTTAGCATGGTCTCTAAAGGGAAAGGTCAACAGTTTTAATTAAAATAAACTGTTGACTTCTTACCCATTGTCTGTCTCCAGAACTACCTGGTTAGCTTCTTTTTTTATAGAAATGGAAAGGTAGTGTCTGATCACCTGTCTATTGGAAAAAGTTTTCCATGCTGACCTTTAATAAGATATCACTATAGGAAGTCAGGAAAGTTTGAGAAATTGGCTTCTTAAAGACTCTCCCAACTGGGTCATTTCCAATCAGCAAAAGAAAATAAGGATCTAGGTTGTGCATTTGATATAAATTCCCAGTGATGGGAACCCATCTTCTGTTAGCAGATGATAGTTTTAGAGGCTCACATATACCTGAATATGGCCTGAGCTGGATTCAGTAAGGGTGCCAGTAATCACTAATAAGATCAGTTTTAACAGTGTGATCCAAAATGCTGAATAACTTATATGCTATAGGATTTTTTCCAGAAAAGTTAGAAATCACTGAGGCAGAGTCTCTGAAGAAGATCAGGTGTGAAGATAAGGGCCTTTCTTGGTCATACAGTCAATGAACCAGAGAATTCCAATTTAAGCTTTCTGCTTTAATGTGGTGTCCTAGAGATAAAAATGAGTTTGCCCATACAGGGACTAGGAATAAGCATCATTTGCCAGAGAAAGTTCTCACTCTTGTGCAGACCTTTACATGTCTGTATGGGGAGATAACCTCAGCTATTCCTCCTCTGCACTGGAGGCAGCAAATATCAATCATATACACTATACTTGCTGGCAGTCAGATTGACTTGGTGCTTTGAACTGTCCCAGTATAACTTCTCTGTGCTCTCCCCTACCTTGACTCTTCTTTCTTTCTTTCTGCAGCTTGACTCAGCTCACTAAGGATACTGTTTTAAATCTTCTAGAATGGCTAAGTGCCATAATTTGAACAGGGGGTTGCAGGTCTAATCTTTCACAGGTGAGTGAGTTAGCCATTACATTAATTATGTTTATATGTATATATGTATAATGCTCACATAAGACAGAAAGCTGAATCATTATAGTTATTTCAATAACAGAATCATACCCCTAAGTAAAACAGATAATATATTGCAAGTCCAGATTCTGACTGTTTTTAAACTTTACCTTCTATTGTCTATTTCCCTGCATTTTCTCTCTTCTTTTTTCTGGCTGATTCTCCCACTTCTTACAAAGTTCTTTTCCCCTTCATCTCTTAACTTCTTCTCTCTTACTTTGCCTTTCTTGCCTCAATAATAACACTAACTTATGCTTTCCCCTTTGACATTGTTGCAACAGCTTCAGTGTAGAAGTATACTGACTGCACCTCCCTTCCCTGCTGATAGCAATCTTGAGGTATTGGCACTACCACAATACATATACAGAAAAGAGTAGGAGTAATAATAATAAAAGGAATTTTCACACAGTACTTACACATCCATGAATGCAACTGCATCCATGGTTGCTTTAGGAAAGCAGAGTAGATTCCTATTAAAGTACCACATATTTTCAGAGTTGTACTCACCTCCAGTCAACATAAGAGCACATTTACACATGCAGTTGTCATTGTCAGCATCTTTTGTACTGAATTCAGCACCATGTAAGATCAGGCTACTCTGTTTTCCAGCTGTTCCACTATGACCTTTTAAATAAAGCCTGAAACAGTAAGAGAAAATAATCAGTGTCACCAAAAAGAAAAATAAAAGATACAGATCTCTTTTCATATCAGGTTTGCCTTGTATGAAGTTCACTCAGAAAATTCAGAAATGTCTTGTGTTTTGGCTCAATTTCTTTGTTGTTTCAGGTTTAAAATGGGGACATTCAGGGTTTTCTGATATATCTGTAGTAGCACATTGTCCCTGCTCCAGAGCAGAACAGAGCACAAGGAATCTGCACTGGAAAAATGCAACAAAGTGGAGGGAGTCAGAGGAAGAAAAGAGAATGAGGAGAGGTGCCCAGAGATCTGGAATACATTGACAGAATAATTGAGTATTTGAGTAGCTGGTCTCTTTACTGTGGCACAGAAACAACACTCCCAGTTAACAGCAGCCATGTTATTAATCCCTCAGCTCAAAAGAGGATTTCAGCAGTTTCGGAATTTTTAATTCCACCAGTTACAGCACAAGACAGCAACCCAGTTCTGCCAAAGCTGTCTCTGAGTGATGAATGGAGAATAACTTAGAGTTCAAGCCACAAAAGTCTTCATGATTTGCAAAGCTAAATATCCCTTTTCTTAAGGATCCTTGTCAACTAGTTGAAACCACAACCATGAGCTAGGAGCCTGAGCCCAGCTCCAGCCAATAACAGCATTTGTGGTGCTCAGTGCCATAATGCCCAAAGCCAAGCATGCCAGCTGCAGGGATGCTGAATGGAGTATCTCTGTCCCAGCAAGGAAACACTGGGGACCTGGGCATGTCTGACCTGAGTTCACAATTGCAGGGATATGCAGAAGAAAATGCTGAAGAGAGAAGGGAGGAGAGAGAAGAGAAGAGAAGAGAAGAGAAGAGAAGAGAAGAGAAGAGAAGAGAAGAGAAGAGAAGAGAAGAGAAGAGGAGGTTGCACACAACGTTTTCCCTTGCCTCTGCTTAAGCATCTCTGTGAGACAGACATCACTGTGAGATGGATGCTCACAGCAAAAACTACTTCCTGTACACAGCTACCTACCTCAGACATCTGACTAGTACATTTTTGGTTTTTTTCATAAAACATTGCTGGAAGAGGAAGGTATCCTTTGCCATAATAGCTTCATATGCAGGAAGGAGACAGGATCTCAGTGTCTACTGGAGAAATACAAAGCCATAATCCTTACATCCCAGGAGCAAGCCCTAGCCACTGGAGCAAGAGAGAGGGGAAGGAGCATCCCTCACCTGTCTCACTGGAGCTCTACAGGCAGGAATACTTGAGCCACAGGGCTCACCAAGAATATTATTTGGTTTCTAGTGGGATAGACTTCTCCGCCAAAGAGAAGGTGAGAAACGTCAGTTCTGTTTCTTCTAGGGTTATTGAAGAGAGACAAGTATACCCTTTAATGTAAAATGCAAAAGGAGCTATGGCAGCAGCAGCAAGACTTAAGTGTGTAAAGTGGGAGAGATGCCTTTTTCTCTCTGGGAATTACAGTTGGAAGTGCTATCCTAGAAAATGCCTTCCCAACTTCTCCCACAAACACAGTGAACAAGGAGAGCAGTTATGAGTCACTGATGGTTGTTGCTGCCTCTTAGATTGTCATTGTATTTTTATCCAATGACTTTGGATGAATAAAAAAGTAAACGCCTTTACCAGAGTGTCATTCCTCCATTTGTTTAGATGGAAGAGAGATACTTCACTGCAAAGTGATCACAGTGTTAACAGCAGGAGTAGAGAGCATCCCAAACCCATTCTAGCCTACACAGCAGTAGTTAAGCCATTGGCATTTTTCTGAGATGGGGAGGAGAGCCGGTCCCCTAGACTGAGATATAAATAAAATCCAGTTCTCCCACAGAACTTTGGGTTTGGATCTCTGCTTATGAGAGGGAGGAGAAGGGGCACATAGGCATCGTATGGCAGCTTTCCTTAATCAAGTGCATAGCTGCTGATTTTACTTTACTTAATGTTTTTTTTCATGCATATGTGGGTGGATATTAGATCCAAACAAAGCCAGTCTGAGTAAACTTGTCATGGAAACTTGTTACAGAAAAGTGTCTTCTGGACATCCCAGTGAGATTACTCTCAAGATGTGAAGGCACAGAACCAGCACATGGGGCTCTAGAGAGTCTGAGATTCACATTTTCAGACTGACTTAAACTTCACCTAATTTTCAGTGAAATTCTTCCTATACATCCTTTCTCCATCTTTAAAAACGGAGACAATAGGTGCTAAGCATGTACATGTTAAAATGAAAATTTATTAAGAAAATAGAACTGTCAGGGCTGTCCTTCCAAAGTAGTTACACTGCCTACCTTCATTTGATTTTAATGTTGCATGTCACCTGATCTGAGCCTGATGATTAAATACCTTTGGATTTAATGCTTAGAATAAATTTTATATATACCTACGTACACACATGTACACATATAAAAATTCTTAGATTAAATATAAATACCATGGATAGTCAAATACCTTTGGGTAGCACAAAAATGGATAAGGCAAAGTGTGAGCCGGAAATAAAAGATCATGAAGATTCTTAGAAATTTAACAAGGAACAACCTAAGAACAGGAATCCAGGAAGGTCATTGCATTATCCTATTGTCCAATCACAGTGGCAATTAGCCCATAATTACCATGTTACTCTATCAAAGGATGCTTGTTTTAGACAAGATTACTTTAAGATCTGTCTTTGCTCATGTTCACTTCTTTGTTCCATACAAACGAAAGGCTGGAATTGATACCATCTTCATTCATTGGACTTTTGCCTTGTTTTGCAAGCTGTGCCTAATTTTTTGCAGAACAAAATAAACTTTCCTGAGGTTGTGTTGATAGAAAAATTGCTTTGTCACATGATCTCTACAAACTGATTTTGAACTGCCATACATCCTCACTATATCAGCAACACCAAAGCTCACAGAAGTCTCATAAAGTCAGTATAAAAAGCAAATGCTGTTTACTTAAATCACAAAGACAATGCTAGCCAGATCTTTTTATTAACAATCAACATTATAAAACCCATTAGTCCAATAAAAAATTCATATAATGTAAGAAGACAATAAAGAAATTAATAATACTTGGTGTGCAATGTTTTCCCCAAAGGGGTAAGGCATTAGGATTATTTACAAGCTCATACTCTTTTCCTGATATTTTGTAAACATTCCACTCAGCACAGATTTAGATCTTGCCAGTTATGTTTGAATTTCCCTCAACACCATTTGTCTAGTAGGTCTCCAGTGTCTTTAAAAGGATAAAGCTTAGCTTAGCTCTAAACTCTAGTAGGCTTACCATATTGCAGCAATGTACAGATGAACCATAGGGTGAAACAGTTATTCTCGTGCTTTAAGCCTTTGTCCCTGAACTGGCATTGCCCAACAGTTAGGAGAAAATGATACTGCAAAGTTGGCCCTACTTTAGGCCAAAATCAAGTGTCAATCAAAAAACAAAATTGGTCCTGAAGCATTCAGTTCTTCTCTTTCTAAGCTTCGGTTCAAGCTACATGGGTCTGAACTAGCCTGGCTTGAGATAGCAAGTCTGCATAACACTAGGCCAACTGATGAGCCTGCTAGCTCCCAGGCAGCAGTAGATATCTTACTACTTTGATTTAGTTAATTTTTTAGTATTCTCAGATTCAGATTGGTAAGATTGAACTTTTAAAATAAACTCTGAATAACTACCAGGACATAATTTCCCTCCCTTAGAAAAGATGGCGAGTCAGGGTAGAGTTCCTCTTGGTTGCTCTTGAAGGAAACAAAGGAAAGGAAGTTAAATGTAAAAAGCAACTAATTCCAGTCAAAAGCCAAGGAGCAGTTTCAGGACTACATCTCCAGTCTTCCCACTTGTTCACAGCAGGAAAATTCTGAAGATCAGTGAAAGCAGTGGGAACTGTTCAGATTTACAAATTGGGTGGGAAAAGAAAATTCATGCTCAAATAAGCAAGAAGAACAAATCTACCTTATACTGTGGAATTAAAATAGCAACAAATAAGCATTAGCAAGTAAATCATGAGTAAGTAGGAGTAAGTGAAATATTGCATGTGTATATTAAGTTTTGAGGGCTTCTGATGACATTTTTATGAAATTCTAAAATCACTATGAGGAACATGCCAGCTGATAGCATTCGTTTAGAGACTAGTAGCTTTCCTAGTTGATGTACTTAAGAAGAAACAGCACATTTGAAAAAAAATTGCAACTGGTACCTCTTATCTAGCATGAGTGTTAGAAATTCCCTCACATCTCTTCCATGTGATATTATAGCAATGGCAGCTTGGGATCTATACACACAGGTGGTGAGGAAGAACTCTTCTAAGCATGTTTTGCTTTTCCCCATTCCTACTGGGTGACATGACTATCTGCACTCCCTTGAAACCAAAGCAAGGTATATTGTGTGGAAAGAATAGTTCTAAAAATATTACGTAAGCAACTACAGGGAAGCCTGAAAAGCCATTTCAAATTTACACCAGAAATTTTTCCTTTGGAAGTGATTAGATCACCTGGAATTCTTCTTTCAAATCTATACAGCTTAGCTGTGTTCACACCATGTTTGATGAATTTAACAGATGAACCTGGGATAATTCCAAATAAATTACAAAAAAATTTGTATATTTCTGCAACATGCAGTTATGAAGATTGCAACATACAGAATGAGGTATTAGAAAATCTAAGAAATAAATGCAATCATAAATCCATGTGAAAAAGTTGTGTGCTAAGTATTATCAAAAGTGTAGGAAATGGTTTCTGCTTCAGTATTTGGATATAGAGCACCTGACCTTAGAGTTTCTATTTATTTATTTTTACTAGAACTAGTGAGAGGTCTGTAGGACTGCCAGAATTTAATGTTAGCTATTTCTTTCTCTAATTTTTTTCTGTTAGAGTTATTAGAGATCACTCAGTCCTTCATTTAAAGAAGTGAGTAATGCATAGTTTGTCTGTAAATAAACAAAAAATATACTAGTTTACAGGAAACATTTACAACTGTCATTAAGAGATGTAGAGTACCATCTCAGCTACCTCAGTGTGCATGGTCTTAAGTATTTTAATGAGTTAAGATGAGATCGAATTTCATTATTGTCACAGTACTAAACATTTTAGCACAAATCTCCATGACTGTAATTCATTCATTCATATGAGTAATTGCCTAAGATTCTTAACCATTAAATAGAGAGAAACGGGAGTCTTGAAGTAGGATTTCAAAGATTCAGCATGATGAATGGAGAGGAACACATCAAAGCTTGCCTTTGGGAAATACTGTAGAGGGATGACTCCAAATTCCCACCTCCCTTTTGTCTCTCTCTGCAGGCTAAAATGCCTCTCTCTGCTGCCTGCTCATTCCACATGGCTAGCAGGAAGGAATCTTAAATTCTGATCTCTCCTCAAGGAAAGGGTTGTTAATTTTGATGGAGGGTCACTGAATGGAGATGGATGCATGGGGATCAAAATCCTATGCCCAGAACTTCCTATTCTGAGCCCTCTCCTCACTGGGTTTCCATTTTTTCCTAATTTCAATAGGAGCAGAGGGCACCTACATCCCAGCCCTTCTTCTAACCCGCTGGTCACCACATACACCTGGTGTGTGGGAATACATCTGCACAGATAAATGTGGACAAATAAGCTCACATTGACTGTCCTCCAAGTTAGGCATGTGAAAAGCATCTTTGTTTTTAAAACCCATATGACAGCCATAATTTTGTTCTCTAGTTTTGAAATGTCTGAGGTTGAGGAAGGATTTAACTTGCATGTTCCTTCTGGTTCACACTTGCGTCTAAATTTTAGATAGCTTCAGTTTGTGAATTGAAACCCACTCCTAAAGATGCTGAATTGGGTGGAGTTTTATGAATTGGTGTGTTAGTCAACTAAATTCCATTTATAATGATACTTAGGTAATTAAGCCCCTTTGTGAACCAAAGCCTACTGGCCCGCAACCATTTCGGAGGACCTGATAAGAGATTATCCTCAAGTTACTCTTTTAATTCCAGACATGAATTCTAATAATACTAAGTAAAAAATGACACACACCCCTAAAAAAAACCACCCAAACACCTTCAAAACCAGATAGCAGCTTTATTTTAAGTTCAGATTTTTTCTCAAAAAATGCTTTGATTAATTATTTGCGGATCACAAATCATTTGTTTATCAACGAATAAAACATAATATCTACTGAAGTAATATTAAATGTTGTTGGCTCCTTGTAAAGTTTCCCAATGTGTCTTTTCCTGAACATATTACAAAATTGCATGAAGTTTCCCAGTGGTAATAGTTGTCCCTGAATAGCAAAAGCACCTCGGTAATACAGACATCTTCCAAATATTTAATGATAGATAATGTGTTGTGAACAGGAGACAAAATCTAAATAATCACTCTAGAGAAAAAACTCTTGCCACTGAGGCTGAAGCTAACATGTCTGCCAAAATCATGTTAAACACGGAACTGAACATAATGTGGCAACTATCTGGGAAGCCTACCCCTGGTATTCAACTTTTTCACCATTTAATACTCCCACTAAAGGATAAAGAGAAACATCCCTTGTGTCTGCTAATTTGTAAATTCAGTGGAAAGACCATCTCCTTGTTGGAGATAGAGCATGAGCTATCTGTGATGATTGGGGAGATCCCTGTGAGTTTGAACTGTTCTGGGTTGCAGAGTAGAAGGCATCATAGTCAGTGTTGTTGTTCAGCTTACAGCTAGATTGCCTGGGCACCCATTTGCATCCTTTTTCTTTGTTAGGAAATAAAGCTACTTCTTAAACATAACATACTTTTTCAGGGAAAACCGTCTAATTTAGGTTTTATTAGGGCAGTGCTTACTCTCCTTATGAAAACAAGATTAAACCAAACCCCAATATTTCATCATAAATCAAGATTGGCTAACTAACAAGGACTTACCACCAGATAAGGTAAGTAATGAGTCGAAGTAAATTAAAAGCCACTCACAAAGAAAGGAAAATACTTTGGAGAAATTGAAGAAACTAGATAGGGTGGAAGATGAGAAAAAACTCAGTCACCATTACTCTCACAAAATATTGAGCTCTTGCTAACCCATTTTCCCAAGTTGCAAGAACAATTCACCACCTTTATCGTTGCCTGTCCTTGAAGGACTGATGTAAAAGTACCAAAAAGAAGAAGAAAGGGAATGTCACGGTGTCTGACTGGAGAAAACCAGCAATATTAACTGTAAAAACCTAACAATACTAAATTTTTCCCACTCTTAACTTTAGTGCAAACTTGAAAAACAGTGTACATGCTAAATTCATGGACTTTTTATTTAACCTCATTATACTCCTAATAGAGTTTGTAATTCTGCAAACAGTAGGCATGATGGTTCTGCAAACTGTCGAAAACCTGAATAATACAGTAAGTAGCTCTGACAACTTGAACAGATTTTTAATTTGGCTCTTAATATTCTTGCTGCCAGCACATGAAAATAATTTCCTCCCACAATTCCTTAAGAAAAGTGTAAGACAAGATGACCTCTGTATTTCTCCTCTGCTGCTCTGTAGCAATGACTTAGTGCTGTAATTAAGTTTGACATTACTGCAACTCCTTGCCCATTCTCCTGTTGAGACAAGTGAAATGTGCCAGCCAACAAAATATTAATTCAATATATCCAGAGTTAGAACACATATCTTCCAATTTTAAAGATAAAATGGTAATATAAATTACAATAATAAATGGATATGATCAGTTTTCCTTTAGAGTTGTTTCAGTACAGCCTGACTATGGTACAACAAACACTACATAGTCGAGAGATCCTTCCCTGGGACTGCACACTGTTAACAGAAAAGCTTGTTTTCTCTCTGAAGAGCTTGTGCTAATTTTAGCTTGTGTTTGAACCACGCACACCTGACAGGTCAAAGGAGAAAAATATGTTTATCCTGGACAGTGAACAAGCAAACATAACCTAGCCATAAGTAAGGAACACATCTGCACATTACAGCAAACTATACAATAGTCTAGTGAGACTTGCTGTTGTACTGAATGTGAATTTATACAAATAATACATCAAATTTGCTTTTTCTATCTTAAATTTCTTCACTAATTGACTAAAGAGCTGTACTCATTGGGAACAGGTATACTGAGCAGGGATAATTAAAAGACATCCAGATTTACTGTCAAAGAAATTTGTCCTACCGTAAGGCAAATGGCCTGTCATACCGCTGCATGCAGACAAATGGTGCTTTGTCACAGCTTACAAAAAATGTTTAAAAATATGTTTATTCTGGACAGTGAACAAGCAAACATATGCTTCTGCTACTTGAAATACATGCTACAGAAGCCACAGAAACAGTCACTGCAGCAGTGTGAGCTGCTAGGTTTGCAGCTGATGTCAGTAACATAGTGGTGATGGAGACAAAACATACGGCAACACTGGTATTTACTGTTAACAGGGACAGAAACATATTTAAAGGCTACTATCACACTGATGTGTTGAACAGAAATAATTCCCTCTAATCTTTCACCAAACACAGCACAGAAGAGATACATTAATCTGATACTACCATTTTCTGTTAAAACTGTTTTTCAACACAATAATTATTAAAACAAAATTGCCCAGCCATTTCTTTTCTCATGGAAAACTGAAATGAAACTTTTCAGTTATTAGATTTATTATTTTTTTACTAATGAAAAGTTAAAATCTTGCTACAGAAAAACCCCGTCTCACTCTCCCGCCAGCTATATAAATGGTAAGATTTCCTGCTGCTACAGAAATGACCACTTCTGTCCTGATTCATGTATAATACATAATATGTTAATTTAAAAATATAGGGACTGTATTAATTTCAAACTTGAAATAACTAGAGATGATCAATGTTTTAGACAGACATATAAACACTGAACATATACTAAGATGATAATGCAAATTGTTTTGATAGCATTGAAGATGGATGAACTTCTTAAAAAATAAAATACAAAATTAGAACTTATCTGAACTTTTGCCCAGGACACAGCAAAGCCAAGGTTAGAGAAATTTGGTTAACTTAAAATGTAACTTAAGTATAAAAATATTTTTGTCCCTACTCAACTACACTTCCTGGGTTTGGCTGAAGCCAACAGCAGAAATGCCAAAATTGATTCTGAAGGGTTTTTACAACATAGAAATACAGGAACCCTCCAGACAAACTCATATTTTAAAAGTTTCTAAGGTTTTTATAAGTAATCAGACCTTCTGCTGCTTATCTTTACTGAATTGCTGAACCTTGTGATGTTTGTGTATTTTTATTTAAGGATCTGTTTTACAGCCATTGAAGTTAGTGGAAAAGTTCAGTGAACATCAGTTTGAAATTTTATTTATCTGTAAATTGGTTAATCCTGTTTGAAAATCCAGTAAAAGAGACCCACACAACTCTAGTAAAATTTAAACTTAATAATTCTTTCAAAATATGTTTGAAGTTCCAAAAGTCTCATAAATATAGTTTGTTGAAATCCATGCAGATATATTGTAATAGTGGATTTCATAAATCTATGTTTTAGTTGTACTGAGGGTGACATTAATTACCCACTGTCATCCACATAGGTTGTACATTATCCTAATTAACTGTTTTAGATAAAATAGAAATTGAAAACTTCATGTATCAGCATGCTGTTAGTGCTAATTTTTACTCTGATGACTACTGTAGAGTTACTAACTTCTTGTTTCCATGCAGTGTCATTGAAAAATATCATTTACAGGCCACAGTAAAATATTTATCACACATTTTACTTAATTGAAATAACTAATCATAAGTAACCATAAAAGTTACAAATATCATAGATAGACCTATGTTAAAAATTTATATAGATCTTACTGAGGTATGTTGGTGTTTGGAAATTAATGTCTTTAAACAGTATATAACCAATGTGACTTGGAGGTGGGGAGTGTGTTAGGGGTTTGATTTGGTTTTTTTGTGGGCTTTTTGGTTATTTTTTTTCTTTGTAAAGAGTGTGCTGGAATTCTCGCTGAAATTAGCTGTAGTTGCGCTATAAGAAGGTTAAGTACCACAAATTCATCTCTACTGTTGAATTATGCTAATTAAAACTTTCCTATGTTGTATGTTATTGTTTGCAATTAGAAGAAATCTGTGAAGATGCCATTTAAATGTGTCATTTCTTTTCCATTTACAGAGATACAAAAGAAAATATAGCTAATTGCATTTTCTTTTTTCCACAGTATTTGCCTGAAGCTATGATATCAGTAAAACCTATTTAAGGATGCCTGTTATTAATTTGTAAATATCCTTTTACAAAATAGAGTTTAAAAGTCCTAAACACCTAACTTTTTCAGAAAACAACACAACTGCACTCAGCAATTACATATTCTTACTATTTTCAGATTCACTGGAATAACAAACTACTATGCTTATTACAAGAAAATTCAGAGGTTTATTCATACGTAAGCCTTTTCTCATTAGAAAGCCACTGTCACTGAACTGGACGAGTTTTGTACATGCCTAATTCTTGAGGTTCCATAGATTATATATGTATTTTATTTTATTTTATTTTTTAAATTAACAGACAATATAAGGAACTTTCTAAGTGGAGATAGATTCTATTTTACCTGGATACTGGACCTTCACTGTTTTCTTAATTGTGGAGGTTCAATCAAATATTTGTACAGCTTAGCAGAAAATTGCAGTCTAACTGAAACAAGTCACTATCCCAAGGGTTTGGACTACCTTTTAGAGCAGAAATTGATGTGATATTTTAATTGATATTGGTCCTTTCCTTAATATTAGACTGTTCTCTAGTGTTCTAGGGTCATGAGAAAATCTCAGGTCACAAACCAGGCAGTGAGATAACTAACCCTTAAGCAGGCCTGCCATGCAGGAAAAACAGATCAAGAGTAGTATATAGTATCACAAACTATTCAGTTTGCTATGAGAGCAAGTGGTAAGAATCAGGTAAGAGAGGAGCAGAAAAATAAGAGCAAAACCAAGGACTGGCACAGAGACGATGTCTTTAGATTCCAAAGATTTTGCATAAAACAAAATGGGACAATGTCCTTGAAGTAATCTGGTCCAAAAATGTCACCGAGGATGAAATACCTCCTACAAGGAGACAGCTCTTGTGATTTACTTTATGGAAATACACTTCTACACAGTGAAAGTAAAATACTGTCATTCTGTTCAAGAATCATGCCTGCTTCACACAGGCTTATGTTGCTTAAAGTTGTGTGTAATGCTAAGGCTGTTGGCTAAAAAGGCAATGAGAGGCACACTAGCTCACATAATTCCTGACTTGAAATATGAGTACTGAAATTTCTTTGTTTTTCTCAAACTGAATGTTGAATGAGGTGTAACCTGTAATAACCATTAAGAAATTATTTAAATACTGAATTGGACACAACATCTAGATTGAATAACCTTTTTCCCCATGTTTCCACTGGCACAATGGCTAACTGAAACTGTGTAAGGTATCTTTGAAATATTTAAGGGTCTTTTTCACTCCTTGTGAAGAGCTTGAATGTAAGGAAATGAATCATTATTGATAGAAGTGGAATAGTCTGCAATTAATTTTTCATCAGTTATTTTTGATTGTTTATACTTTTTTTTGTGCTAGCAGTGCAATCTTCTTTTACAGTCGTGCTCTTTTGGGCATTTACAGATTCTGGTTTTGAATTTTTTCCAGTGTTAATGACCCAATGACCCTCTCAAATCACACTACAGCATTGCTATAATGTGGCTGGAATGGAATGAGTTTGCAGCTGCCAACAGACTACGATTTAAAGAAATAACTTAATGAATAACACATTAAAATAAATATTTTGGGTTCTGCATGAGATTTCCAAGATTTATGATGGGATTCGTGTCAAGAGATGTGTGCTTCCCACTGGGTGAATCCCAGAGGAAAATTTGGGGATGTTTTGGGGGGATATTATTTTCAAAGCAAAATGTTAATCAGGATTTTCATTCACTTACCTATGTTTGAACCTCTTCAATCCTAATAAATAAGCCAGTTCACAATTTATGAATTTATGAATTAGATTAATGGGCTTAATCTGGTGGCTGTGTACTTAGACTCATGACATGAGTAAACAGCAAGAGATGTTGAAGAATCTCTTTGTGGAGATGACAGGAAATGCAATAATTTCTGTATGTGGAAACAATATAAGGTAGTATTAATGACAACGTAACTGTCATGATCTCTTTCTGACCATAATATATATTTTTTTCTTTTACATTTTGATGTCATCTTCAAGAGTGTGCAATGGTAATGAAACACGAGTGACTTGACCTTCAGTGAGAGCTCTGGTGGCACTGCCTCAGCAAAGTACTTAGTATGTGCTTAAAAAAAAATTGCCTAAGTCAGTGTATTGTTGAATGAGGGCCTAAGTACACCTCAAAAAAAAAAAAATTAAAAAATGAGCGGAGAGGAGAGAGAAGAAGAAAAAGGTGGGGAAGAGAAAGGAAAGGCTTCTCTTATTCATATAGCATTATTCTCACCAGCAATATGACAATTAGTTTTTTGATTAAAGATTTATGATATTGAAAACAGCACATAGAATGAAAATATTTATGTAGTCAAGCACATCCTACCTCCAGCCTGAATTATATGCAACAGGTCTGGCTTGATCCCTTTACTCATTAGTGACTGTATTGTACAACATGCTATGCTCATCCTCTGGCCTTTATCTCCATTATCATACAAAGGTTAGGCTTTCATTACATGGGCAAGTATCTAGGAAAAGGTAATAAATTTTAAAAGTGGCTGATGCTCAGAGAGTTTCTGTGAAATGTTTATAATTATTTGAAAAATAAATATTGGCTTCACTGTTTGCTTGGTTTTCTTAATGCAAAATTAAGTTTAAAAAATGCCAAAATGAGTTATGTGGCACTAAGACCTCTGTAGAAAAATATAAACAGACTGTTAAAACATATTTCAACTCCCTTGGCGTCATTTGTGGCCGATAAACAGTCATATATGAGTGAAAGGTTCACTGACTGTCACCCATTTATGATCCAAGTTCTCTGCTGGTGCCACACTGACCAGGCTAACAGGGATCAGCATGTCTTACATGTTTTTTTCTCCCTAAAAACCCAGGTCATGACCTTATAAGAGCTGTGATTCACAATAATTACTTATTTGGTTCAAATGGCATTGAGATTGGTACAAAGAGTTTTTACTTCAGTGCAACTGAATTATAATGTTAAATAAAAGAAAATAGAACACAAATGGTGCACGTGCACTTGGGTCAAGTGTGGTGAGCTGTTCCAGCACTGATTTAAAATTGAAAACACATCAGCCTCTAGTATCTGATGAAACAGAAGACTGGAGACTAGACTCTGTATGGCACCAGGCACTCATTTGTCTTTTTCTAATTAGGCTTCCATTGTTATTGAGTACCTCCTTCTTCCATGATAATAAAGAAGGTTTATTTAAACTTTGTAGACCAACTAAACAGTAAAAAGTGCACTGCATCAGATACAACAATACTTCCGTGCTCTGATGTTCAAAGCAGTTATCTGTTTGTAGGTTTATGTAAATTAGTAGCTCTTTAGAGATGGTGCATACCTCTGCTCTGTGCTCTAACGCTGCATTGCTGCTGTGGGCCAAATAATGAATATCACTTTTTATTACCATTACTTTAGAGAGAGAGACAGCAAAATCAAGTATGTTTCCATTTGATAGGGAAAAAAACAAAAACACAACAACAAAACAACAACAAACTCTTAAAGATTGATGCAACAAATAACTCTGGAAAAATCTGGGATGATCCCTTTCCCCAATTCTCTCCAAGGCTCACAGGTACGCTTGAATTTTGACTCATGAAAGAAGCAATCTCACAGAAAAGATCACACCATTTTTCTGGTATTATCCTGAAAATACAGTGAATCAGTGCAGAAAGTGTTCTCAGAATCAGACTCTAGAAACACTTGCCAGTAGAGCTGCTAATGATAAAAGGGGGGGGGGGGGGAACCCCTGGAACTGGTTGGCTGGGCAGTTGGTAACAGACTTCAGAGACTTTAACCACAAACACACTAGATTAAATAAGGGTCACTCTAAGAATTTTTGCCTATATTTTTGCAGGCAGATGAAAGCTTGCTCTGTCAGGTCTCTGAGCAGACATGAGCTCATTCTGCCCACACTCCATCCTGGCTGGAAGCTGTACTGTCGCAATAAGCACGACACTGAGCCTACTCAAGGGCAGGATATATTAGCTTGGGCTCAATGCCACACTGACAGGTCTACCGAGCTTCTGTTTAGCTCAGAGAGTGGGCAGAGAGTCAACAGCTATGTGGGCACAAAGAGTGCACATCTCTTTGTTAGAAACTGTACAGAAGGGTCCTCCAGGTCTCATTCTTCTTTGATTTTGCATTCTGAAGAATTTAAGTTTGAATTTTTGGCTAATGGTGAAAATTGTGGACATTTTGAAAAACTTTCCAAGCAACATTATTTTTTTTATCTGGAGGTATTGCCACTAATGCTAAATAAATTCATCTTAATCTTGTAAACACTTAGTGGTCAAGCTCACTCTGATGGAGATCTTGGTCACCCACAGGAAGAATATAATTTTTCTGATTGAAATCAGAGACACATCTCATTCTTTGTATCCACATTTCAACCTTTTCTGGACTGGTATTTAGAAGTGTCCGTGTCTTCAGTTTTGATCAAGGTTATGACAAGAAAAATGTCCAGTTTAAATATTTTCAGCTGGACCTGAATTTGGATCCTGAAAATGTACCCCACTTCCCAACATTCACAGAAAATAGTGAGAAGAATGATACAATCATGGAATCTGCATTAAAGAAACTATTCTAATACAGAGATATTTTGTAATCCTGAATTTTACTGAGATTTTTTTTCTCATTCTGCACTATACTTTTGCATTAGTCTTTCACAGTCCTTTACTGCTTGTATCCTTAACTTATAGATTCATTATGTTGCAATCCTAAATCATCAACATATGAGTGATTAGCAAACATTAATGAAAGTCTAAATGTTCACACTGTGATGCTGTATCCATCTATAACTTTTGACATGTCCTTACATTTATCCCTTACACTTTGTACACAAATTTTCACTATGCTAATCTATATTCTGATAATGATTATAAGTTGTAGAGGGTTTTAACACTTATGGTGTTATACAAGAATTAAGTAAATTTAAACAGTGAAAAAGTGGCAACAAGAATACTCAACTACTGATTAAGAAAATTATTGTAACATTTAAAATTAGTTATTTTGTTATTTATTTTTTTATAGAAATAGAGCCAAATATCTCAATACTTATGTCCCTGTGATGGATAGCCTGAATTTAAATGCTATCTGATCTTGGAGATGTCTGGATATCCTACACACAATAGTTTTGATATAAAAAAATTTCACATGGGTGGCAAATATGTAGAAGTGTCTCAGGTTCACAAGGTTCTTTTATTCAGGATCTGTTTCATGTCAAAGCCCAGTGGAGATGAAGAAACTATGTTACTGGTTTCTATACTAAATTCTACACTAATACAAACATCAGTAGGTTTAAGCTCTTTGTAAATGCTTTGACAGAATTAAATTAAAGAAACATAGCTCTTCTTGGTGTTGCTACTGGCAAAAGTGGGAGCTCATACCTTGGGGACAGTGAGGTCCATTCACACCAGGATTTTATAAACTTTGTTAAAATACTTGTTTGACATTCTTTCTTAATACAAATATGTAGAGGTGGCATAAAGCAACAGAGGCTTAAAAGAGAGCAACACTGTGCAAGAAGAGTAACAATACAGATTACTCATAAAGATAATACCAACAAGATGAGAGTAATCATTTTATATTGGAGAACCAAAAAAATGTCCATTACCTTATAAAAGCCTGTGCAGTTTTCTCTTAGGTGCCCTGTCATGCTTTTCCTGTCCCCGACAGCTGCAAGTAGCTGGTGAAACCTCCACTGAGCTACAATACGTAACAAGTAAGATCACTACCAAGTTTCCATAGATATTTTTTCTGCCGATACTTACATGCATTAAAGAGTTCTCTCGGATTTGTGTGCCTGTGCAGTAGCCCTCAGCAGGGATTTCACTATACCGTTCTTGCTTTGCATGATACTGTTCTCACACAAGTCTACTGAATTTTTTTTTCTGTAAAGATCCTCATGAGGTAATAAGTAGTTGAGCTACCAGTGGCTGTTACTGTCTACTTTTCACGTAGCAACTTACTGATCCAAGTGGTTACCCACCATGTAGGAGTTGTGGTTTCTATTCACTCAGCAAGAGAAAGGTTTAAAACCACAAAGCTTCCCTAACAGTGGTGCCATAACTAGCAACATGTGTCCCACTGCAAAAAATTGTTCAAGATTCACTGAGCCTTAGAGGGAGTACAAGTGAAAGTCTGTAGGTCTGTAGCAGAATTGTTTGCATAGTGTTCAGAGTTCAGGGATAGTCCTCACTGCTTCATAACATTCATAAATTTGCATCATTTGATCAAAGCCTATTTAATTCAAAATGAGACATAATCCATGGAGCCGGGAGCATAATCTCAGACTTCCCTCTCCCACCTCATTGACAAATGACTCAGTACCTACTCATTCACTGAGCAGTGAATTTTTCCCTGCACAGTGTCAGAGCTTCATCAAGGAGCCTGTTCCCCTGCAGCATGGATTGCTGATTTCTCTTGGGAAGCAATAACTATGGTCTGGATCCCCTCTGGCAAATGAGTGCATTAACCCAGGGTCTTTTGTTTCTTTCCTAAGACAGGACATTGTCTCCTACCTTCAGGCTATGGGCTGTGAACTGTCAGGGTATATAAATGGATGCCTTGCTATTTTCAGAATTTCCTAATGGTTAACTCTAGGCAGCTCTCTGCTCTGCATGTTGCCTGATTTGGCTTCCGTCTAAGGAGCTTATCTCTCCCCAGGCATGCACAGAGAATCGAGTGTCTCAGCTAGGGTCCTGCGGTCTGTTCCTAGGGCCTAACACCTTTCATGTTAGCACTGAAAATCTTTATCTCACCTACCTGTAGGAAACCATGTCTGATTTGTGAATAAGCATTACATTCATTAAATCCAGGATAATGTTTAAGTCCAGTAAATTTTTGCAAACCATTTTTTTTCTTGCCTCAAGTAATCAGTAGTTTGAATTGATGTGTTTATTTTATTGTAGATAAGCTTTATGGGAAAATAAGATACTTTTGTCCTTACTCATATATTTTCCTTTTGTTAAAAAATGAATCTAGGAGCCTGGAGGAGGAGATAATGACATGCTCACTATGTCCCATAGCAATAGCTGTGGTGGAACATATTGGAAAACAAGCTGCTCTCCAGCTATGTGGTTGAAAAGCTGTGAAACACCAAAGAAAAGTTTCTAGAAACATAAGAGTGCAATCAAACTTAATTATTGAAAGTTTCTTATCTATAGCCTGCCAAAAAACCCTGGAAGGTGGGTGCTGCAGGTACATGAAAATGAATATATGGAGAAAAGCTATCCGATTTTGGTGAAGAAAATATATCTGTCTGGAGAAGGCAATTGAAAATTAACCAGTTCAGGAAAAGGGATAGAGAAAAGCAAGACCAAAGACAGCAACAATTTAGAGATAGCTTGAAAGATCTAATAATGAAAATAAACTAACAGATATTTACCTTTTATTGATTAATAAGTTAGGTCATTGTTATATCAGATACATTTTGAGTAACCCACACTGGAGGCTTTGCTTTCCTCCTGGAAAGCAAGGCTGCTGTACAACCAACAGTGTATACCTTGTAAAGCTTGTATACCAGTACTTTTCTAAAATCTCAGGTAAAGAATTTCCCAGAGTTTATGGAACACCTCTGTTGGTTTGCCTCCATATCCTAGATATTGGCACATTCAAGAGCTCTAGTGTTATTTGTGACCAAACTAGAACACAAAAAAGAAATGTTAGGGGCTTTTAATGGTGTTTTTTAATAGATATTGTCTGATAAATTGTATCCTTTCTGGGCTGAACTTGCATATGTGAATTGGCATTTGACTTTCTAAAAAAAGATTTTCATATTGGCTGAAATGCAGTTCACGCGTGTGATCAATTGATTTAGAAAGCTGAGGAGGTTTGTGCTCTTCAAAGCATATTACTGTAATTGAGTATGTAGATACTTTTTATCAAAAGGGCCTGAAGACTAATAGCAACATTCATTTTACATGGAACTGTTTAAGACTAAGAAGGCTAATGATGAAAATTGCAAATACCTAACTCTTACAGAGGAAATAATACATCTTCTGCATATGGAATGATTTGTGCTCTGACACCTACAATGAACCACATAATACAATTCCAAATTAAATTTCTCACTTTTAATGATATTTAAGTTATAAGCTAAGAAATGTAATCATCAATGCCTTTCTGTCACATGAAACAGTTCAGTGAACTGTGTTAGTATAAGATCTCACTGGTAGTTCTGTAACGATTTTTAGCTCTTGGAAAATCAATTATTAAACTTCATATGGACAGATATAGTTTGGTATTGAATGTCTGTTATAGCTGGGTCTGGTGCAGCTGTGATTTCATGGCTGCAGTTTGTGCTCTTTCTTCACTCAAACATGGCAGACAGTCACTAGATTTTGCAGAGCTGCCAGTTACGAAGTTTCATGAGGATAACAAAGAATTACATACCACCTCATGGAGAGCCTATTTTGCTAAAGAGAACCCATTTTCTTGCTTCTTGAAGGGAATACAAGCGAAAAATGCTTTGGTGCTGGCAACCGCCCCCCTGCTCCCCAGCCAACTTCCCACCAAAATGGGGATGTAGTGAGGGAAAGTACTCCACTACTCCCCAGTCCACTGTCCAACAGAGCTCCCTCTTCTCCCACTCAGAAGCTGTACATCATCCCTCTTCCATCCATTCCCATCATTCTCTCTCACTATTCACTTCCCCTTCTCTACTCAGTCACTCCTTTACAGTACTCACTATATATGCATTCTCATTATATTCCATAACACAGAAGAAGAAAACCTCTCTTCCTGCTTCGAGATAGTCAAGGCTATTGTATAGTGAACTACAAATGAGCTTTATGTAGTTAGAGGTGGGAAATGATGAGCTGTGGATGGATAATATACATAGGGATTTATGTGGATTAAGTTAAATTTTATTATTCATAAACTTCACAAGTACATTTGCATCAACTTTCAGTTAGTCAGAGAAAATGTTATAGTTCATTTCTGCTTACATTTGGAGATAGTGCATGGACTGCCAGTGAGCTTTAGTCACTGACATAACATAGCAACACTGGCCTGGTTCCAGAAAGACCTCTGGTTAATGGGCATCAGATTGAATCCCTGCACTTCCAGTATTTAGACTTCATGGAATATTATTGGACTGACAGTGTTCTTAAATAGAATAAAGTTATTTCAGCCAGATATTTATATACACATAGAGACATTAAATCTTTTTTCCATATTATCCATTTTATACCATTGTTTGGTGAAAAAATGTTAAATATATTTTCAAATAATGGAAAGTATGCATACCACAGATATCATTCTGTCTGTTAATAGGATTTTGCGTGGATATTTCCTCTGAAGTAGACTTGCAAATTGAATTTCAAGCTTCCAAAGAAAAGTAAATTACTATGGGTTTAAATTTTTGCACCATGTCTATTTTTTGAGTTACTCTGTAGTTTTCATATTTGGCAAGAAAAGTACTAGGGTCTGGGCACAGGACTGGGTCTCAGAGGATCTGTGTTTATTTTCCTGCTTTGCTACAGATTTCCTATGTGTCCTCCACTGTACTTTTTCTCCCCCACCTGATACAACTAATGCAGAAGAAGCTAAGCAAATGGCTCAGAAAAACTTACAAGTCAGACTGATTCCCTGTTATACCTAATCTACTAAAGTGACACAAGAAGAAAAAATTTTACTTATGGCAAATGCATCACTGAAAAGCCTGGGTAATAACAAAGAAAAACACCAATATTTAAAAATGAGAGTTTGTACTCTGAGGAAAGTGACAATGGCCTGTTAATATCCTGCTGCTGAAATAGCAATAGTCTGTGGAATGTATTTTTAAATTAAAGATACACAAAACAAGCTGTCCCCATAAAAGTTACACTCTCAAATAATACTTCCTTTTACCTATTAGAGCATTTTCATTGGTACAATTTAAAAGACTGTACCAAAAATATTTTTTCTCTACTTTACAGAAAGAAAAGTGAGAAATTTTTGTAACAGATTCCAGCATTAGTTCAACAATGGTGATTAAATAAATCAATAGCCTCCACCTTAAAAAAAAAAAATCAAAGATTAACATTACATCAAGGCCTTTGGCTCCAGGCTACCTACCTAGTTTGCCTAAGAAAACAGAGGTATAATACTATTGCTGAAACTAAATATACAAACTCTTAAACAAACAAGAGCTAAAAAATCCAATACTCTGGGAAGACCTTATTGCAGCCTTTCAATACTTAAAGTGTGTTTATAAGAAAGATGGGGACAAACTTTTTAGTAGGGCCTGTTGCGATAGGACAAAGGGTAATGGTTTTAAACTAAAAGAGGGTAGATTCATACTAGATATAAGGAAGAAGTTTTTTACAGTGAGGGTGGTGAAACACTGGAACAGGTTGCCCAGAGAGGTGGTAGATTCCCCATCCCTGGAAACATTCAAGGTCAGGCTGGACGGGGATCTGAGCAACCTGATCTAGTCGAAGATGTCCCTGCTTATTGCAGGGGGGGCTTGGACTAGATGACCTTTAAAGGTCCTTTCCAACCCAAACTATGCTATTATTCTACTCAGGGAACTAAAACCTCTTTGCTACCAGGTCCCATAGAGTCTAACAATTGTTAGTTTACATTCAATAACCGATCTGGTTTCCCAAAGTAAAGCCTGGAGAGAAACAGTATGTTGGAGAGCTTGGAAACTGTGCTACCTAGATTGTATGAATCACAGGACCATGTCAGTGGTTTGAAGTGATATGAATCATTTCAATGACTCTCCCTCCTCTTTGCAACAAATTGCATCAACTTCTTGCATTTGATTCTTCTCTACATAACTAAAATTCCCCTGTCAACTTGTCTCTTGCTTGTTCCACTAATAATGTATCTCTATGCTCTCTTTCATTTTCTCATAAGATTTCCTAATCTCTTTATCATGCTGGTTCCAATATAAAGACTGTTCTCCTTAATTTTAACTATCAAAGGTCAGCCATCACCTTAAGTACGTGATTCACTCACAGAAGTTAGGATGCTCTCTGTCCGTCATCAGTTTTCACGTGTACCTACAGCAATTCCAAAGTCTTAAGTCTTACTCACCTCAGCAGCACTGCCCTCATCATTTAATCGTATTCCTCCATGGATAGGACAGACGGTAGTGAGTCATTGCAAGAATAGAAAGCTTTTCTAACTGAAAGAATGACTAAATACTGGAATATATTGTCATAGGGAAGTGGGGGTATATTCAACCTCTCTAAGGGTTCTGAGGTACAAATAGCTCAGCCAATTAAAAATTGTATTTCCCCCATTCTCCATCCCATACCTTGCTTGGAAGCACTGCTCCTGTATCATAAGTAGCAAAACCAGATGTGAGTGCAGGTTGAAATTACTGCTGTTCAAAATCCAGCATCAGGATCTCTGCTTTCATTAACTAATATGTGGGATTATGAAGTGTGGTACCTGAAATCCCAAAATGTGGTTACTTTTCCTGTTTAATTCTGGAGGGTCTGAGGAACAGGTCAGAGCAGCAGTGTGTCATATCTGTACAGCTCCTAAAAACATCAAACAATGTCAACAGACTATCAAGAGTGGGCTAGGTAGAGTCTGCACGGGAAAAGAGGAGAGGCTGTGTGTCTTCTGGGAGTCTCTTTCAACTTACGTTTTTATAGTTCTGTGAATAATTCCTTCTGACTTAAATTAAGAAACACTGCACTAAATGGGGCTTGCAAGATCTGACTCTTCTTACTCTATGGAGATTTTACTTGCCACAGTGTAAGACTTGCAAAGAGACTGGCAGCGATAGTTTTCTTCACATTTACAGACAGCCCTCTGTGTAATCATTTTGTGTAGATAAGAAGCCTAAGGATGTTCTAAAGGAAATTAATCACTTAGATACTTTCATGCTATTGAACGTTTTGCATGTGGTGCAACAATGATTTTCCTGTTTCAGTTATCATTTATCATTATACATTTACTGCTTCAGTATCTACCTTCTCACCTCAACTTTCTTCTATGCCATCATCATCTGGGATAAATAGATTTTATTCTGCATTCCCAGAAACCCTTTTGGAGCTGTCTCATTTTGAAAGAGAAACAAGTATATTTTTAACATACATGTGTTCAGCATTACTCTTTTTAATCATAGATTCCTTAGGCTAATAAAAAGTAGTAAAGAGAATACAAACAGCCCAGAAGAAAAACAGAACCCTTCTGAAATCACCAATTGGGAGCTATCCAGACTCAATCGAACTTTGCATAATGTTGGGGCAGGATTTTGGAAAAACAGCATGAAAATTATTTTCTGTATTTTCTCAGACACATTTTATCACTTCAGGGTATTTGTGGTTTTTTTTTTTAAATTTATTATATTCAAATGTGAGACCTGGAACCTTAATTTTTTTTTGTGTCTTCCAAATGTACAAGGTACTGCCATAGAATAAATGAAAGATGTTCCACTCCTTGAGCTTTTCCCTTCATTTCAATACCCTTTCTCTATTTCAGATCTCCTTGATCTACTGCCCAGACCAGCTTGGAAACTTCTCTCTTTACTGGTTATTATTTCTTAGTGAACTTGTATTATTTGAAACTAATGTAGAGTGCAGTCAGCCTACAATTACTTATTTTTGCAAACAATGTTGAAGAAACAACATTTAGTGTGGGTCACTAGCAGAAAATCCTAACAGCTTCCAAAATAAGACAGTATCTAGTTTGTTTGGCAAAATTATTTCAAATGAACAGCAACTAAAGTTTTGAAAAAGCATGCTGTTCTGTGTTTGAGGTATTGAAAGCAAACATGGCAAATGCCCGACAATTGTGAAGAAAAGGCACTGCAAGCAGGAGGTTGGGAGCTGTGGTTTTCAACTTCAGAGGAATCATTTAAATTCTTAATGGCAGGTCCTCAGATAAAGAGAAAACAGCATTCTCTGAAGGGTGGCCAGCTGTTTAGGACTCAATAATCAGGCTTTTATTTGGCCTGCCTTCTGGAGTTGCTTCTATCACAGATAGTGATGCTGGCAAGCAAAATAAAGAGTTTTTATGTCATAGGATGCATTCTTGTAATAATTTCTAAAACAGCCCAACATGATTTTGTTTTGCAAAATGTCTGTTGGGCATATATCTGTCTGGACTAGGCACAAGTGTATTTGTCAAGCATGAAAAACAATTTAGATTTGCATGTGGTTTACACTTCATTATTTCCAGAACTGTCACGGTGTTACTCAGTTATTTCCTTCAAGTATTCAGATATGTTTGAGTAAAAATAATTGAGGAATTAATATGAAACCCAAAGGGCCAACAGAGATGGACAGAGCCTTTTTACATCTTCATGTTTCCCTCTCTGTTTATTGCAGAATAATGTGAATGGAACTGATTCCCTGTTCCCTAGACAGAGGAACTTCAGTTGTACCATAAAGAGGCCACACAGACAGCATGAGCACAGCTCATTCTGGCCTTTAATTGGACTATGGAGTAGGACACGAACCAAAACTGCAGTCATTAGTCTCAATTCAAATTTCTTCTGATTTTTGTGGAAAAGTGACTTGAATGTGGATAGCAGAATTTATCCCTCTTACTCAACTTTATACTTTTTGAGGCCTGTACACCCTTTCTTATTTAATTTGTACACTTTTGAAATACATCTTTTTTGTTTTTCTTGTTCAGAAAGAATTTTCATGGATCAGTTTTCACAGTTGTTTCCATGTTCAGAAAATAAGGTTTATATTTCCAAAAGATCTCCATTGCTTCTAATGATAGTGGGTTTCCTTTCCTTTCCTTTCCTTTCCTTTCCTTTCCTTTCCTTTCCTTTCCTTTCCTTTCCTTTCCTTTCCTTTCCTTTCCTTTTTCCTTGTTCATGTAGACATCCTGGAGACCTAGACTGATTCAGGATGATTTTCGAGGGCTACGCTGCTGTCCATCAATATATTAAACCTAATTTATTTAAGAAATCTCCAAGTGTCTGTGTTATCACCCAAGGCGGAGAAGCAAATACTATGCCCAAGTCCTTTTAAGGTTCGTTCTTTGAGGCAAAGTTTATTACAGATGACAAAGGACATATCAAAATTTGAATAAAGTTTAAACCTTGGGGTAGAGCTTGCTCTTTGGCCTTCAAAATTAGTGGCACACCACTATTCATGTCTGTATGGATGGACTTTCTTCCCCAACAAACTAACATGGACTTGCTCACAGTGTGTATTGGAAAAAGTCCCTGCTCCATGGGATCCTACAGTTGTGTTCAGGAATTGACTGGGAAAGTGTTACTTGGATCAGGCTAAAACTGTGCCAGGAAAAGGGCAATCAATTAAATATACACAGGCAACTGTACATAATTTCTTAAGCCTGTGTCCTGGTCCTGGTTGGTAGTTAGCACCTGGGGCAGTCTCAGGTCACAGTCCCCAGCAGATTTCCCAGACTGTTGGAGGGACAATCATGCAGACCTTCCCCAAAACTCCTTGCGTCTTCTACTTTGGGCACATTACATGGATTATGATAGGCAGAAATCCTTTAAGCATTCCCAAGTTCCTGTACTATTTTACTACAAATGCAGTCTAGCATTTTGAAACAAAACAAGAAATTATTTCACTATTTTGCCATGAATGAACCCGGATGAGTCCTGAAAAGATATCCTCCCTTAACACAAGCTTTAACATAAGTTAAATTTTCAACATCCTTCCAATTCGTCAGCAACATATGTTACCCCTATTCAGTACAGAATAAATGCGAGCAAAAAAGACACTGTTTTTGTTAGCAAACTCAGCTGTCTTAATTCACTCTCTAAGTAATACTCCTGGCATCTTCTCTGATTTTCACTGTAATTTTTAGAGCTATATATAACTTTGTCCTTTGACATTTTTCCTCACTTGACAAGTATTTGTCCCATCTTTTCCTTACACTTTTGAACACCATCTTCTACTAATGTTTAAGGCCCCACGTTATCCACTTTTACACTGCTGTTTTTATGTTTTGTATAAATATTTCTAACCTCTGTTTTGAGAAATTCCCTTTACTTATATTTACTCTTTGCCTGAGAGCACCTCAGAATCAGTGCTCCACCTTCCCAAATCTGGGGAAATGGCATGCCATGGGCAGTGCCAGGCATGACATTGCTGGAGGCAATGGAGGACAGAGCTGTCCTTTGTGTGCCATGGGATAGTCTTTGCTTTCTGCAGGCACTAAACTCATACAGATTGCTTCTAAATGTAGGTTTTGTGCTTCTAGGCTATGCAGTAGTGCCCTCTGACGAAACCCAAAGGACAGGGACACTACTTTGTGCCCCATCTGGGCAGATACCTGTCAGCAGAAAGAGCAAATTGCTCTCACTTCCATTTCTCTGGAGGCCCAGGGTGGGAGGGAGGCAATCAGCATTTCTGAGAATCAAGTTACTTGAACTTAAAAATCTGAATATCAACCTAGTTTCACATGCTATGACTTGAATGTTTGGTTTTACAATATATTTTTTTCTCTATGAAGTCTTATGCTAACTAGGTGTGCTGTAATAAATAATTTAGGATCTTTTTCTGGATTTCATATTCTTTCTCCAGCATTGCAATGTCTGTTCAGATGAAGCAATGATTTTAAAAAAAAAACCCTAAACTAAACCACTTAGTCATCCATATCTCTTGTGTCTCCAAGGATTTTTTCTTTTTTTTTAATAAGCAGATTTAAGTTCCTACTTTTTTATCTTTCAAAAAATATGAGAGAAAAATACTATAGGAAAAAGTTTTAAATTCATATGCCTTTTTAAACTGTAATAAATGGCATGCTGCTGCTGCTGATGAATCAAGGCTATCCAGTACATGACACTTCGTTTTGTGTTTTATCTCCTCACAATAAGATCCAGCATTCTTTTTTTACTCTTCATTCACACTAAATTTTTAGTTTGGAAATATCAGATGTTTTAACATCATTTTTAGTCTTTTTTTTCCCATGTCCATTGTTTCAGTTTCATGCTTCTGAGGTAGAAATCCTTCAAGTTGTAATGAAGAATACATATCTTTTTTCTATTCAGTTTTGAGTTCTGATGGTCTCAGATTTAAAGAGTTATACAATTTTTTAGCAGTTCTACCAGCCAGCACAATTAATAGATCATCCCTTGTTCTCAGATATGTTAGGTTTACTCTAACCTTCCATCACTGAGAAGTCAGATTTCTATTTTATTTTCACCCTCTTTATTCACTTTTGATGAAAATCAGGATCATATTATTGTCCTTTCTCATATTTAACAAGCGAACAATGAACAATATTTATCACTCAGCAGAGTCAAAAAAATTTCAATAGATTCTTACCTGTAATTCTGCTTTTCATTTCCTATGTGAAATCTGTCATACTGTGAATATGCCCGGTTTCCTTCCCAGTCCATTAATTCAATTCTTAGAGAATATTGCCTCTGACTTGTTATTGCAAAGATAAATTCATTTCCCAGCCAATGTTCACCTGACGGGCTACCAAAACCCTAGAAAAAAGTTGGCAAAATAACTAGATGTAATTATTGTAATTGGTAGAACCTTTATACAATAATAAAACCATCATTCTATTTTACCTATACATTCTAATTACTGGTCATAGCTTTTTGTGCTCCTGTTTGACTATCTCTAAAATGAGTCTACTAATACATACCATGTAGGAGTGTTGTGCAGTTCAACTGATATTCAAAAGGGTAGTTGAGGCTATCAGTTGAAAATCACTTTCCAATTACAAAATATTAATATTATGATGCTGTATTTGCACATCCTTCAATGGGAATACTGGACATAGTCATATTCATAATACATTTCATATGATGTTAAACCTAGTTATCATTAAGACAATTAAGTCAAGACGGAATTCTGCTACACTATAAAAGCTTAAAAAGAATCTAAATTAGCTTAGATTATACACTGAATTCAAGTTAGCTGTGGATGATAGCTCATGTCTTAATCTCTAAAGAAGAATGGACCATTCCTTTGCTGTTGAGTGTCTGCCACAACTGAAGGAGGGAGGTTTTTAGTTTAAAATCCTCTTCTGTATATAAGACCTGCTGGACAGGACAGTGTCTATGACCGATCCTCAGTGGTAACATTTATTTACTTCATTCTTGGTCCACTAAAGCTCTTATTGGCTAAGACTTTGGCTACGATGAAATTATTTTTTTCTCACCCTGCTGAGGTGAAATAACATATCTATGTATGTTTCGATGCTTTGAAATCTTTAACTTAAAGAGTTAGGATTATTCCTGTAGACTATCCAAAGCACAGGAGAGGGTACTGTAACTTTATTTTCTAAGAATGAAAAACCAGCAGAAGTAGAATATTTAAGGTACCTAACTCTCCTCACGTTGCATATATTCAGATGATCTTATTTCCAGTTAAGCAAACTATACAATTTTCAAACATGGAAAAATAATAATAAAAGAAAAAGTATAACCTGTTTTCAAAATGTATTCCTAGCCCTATATTTTTTTGCATCTTCCAGGTTTTAAAGTTGTTTAAATTTCAGTGAATATTTTACTACATTAAACGTAAGGTTTTATTTATCATAATTAACTTAATTTACTATATATTAAAATTATTTCTTTATAAACTATTAGTTTATAGCTGAGAATTCTTAGCTCCATTTTTGTTCTCTTTAAACAATAAAAATTATGTTAAACCATAATCTTTACTTGTGAGAACTATTTCAACATGATTATGCTTACTCATATTTCTTAAGGTAGGAAAAACAGAACTGGAAATCTCCCGATTTGCTTACAGTCATGTGCTAAAAGTGTTTTAGAAGACCTTTGTGAAAATTTCCTAATCAAATTAAATGAAAGATTGGGTGATTTTCTTGCCTGTGATACAAATTCACCCTCTCTTACTAAGCTGTGACTGCCAGATATAAGAAAGAAATAAACAATAAAGCAATCCTGGGTTTGGAATAAATTAGACTGTATCCAATCTCAAATATTTTCCTTTATCATTCATTATAGGAAGTTACTTTCCCTCTGCACTCCCCATCATGGTATTTAACAGACAATATTTGGTCTCAGTTTCAGATCATGAATTAAACCATGTGGTCTGCCATTGATTGAGTCAGTGTAATTTTCAAGAATAAGCTTGAACATTTCCAGAAAACACATATTTTTTAAAGGGGGGTAAAATTGAGAGACTCCCTTGGGACTAGAAGTTAGGTAAAGGGAAATGTGTCCGTGAGACACATTGGCAAGAAATCGATCTCCTATATATGACATTTCAGTCACTCCTAATGTGAGATGGAAACACTGAAAGTACAGACCTCTCTCTCTTTTGTTCTTTATTGCATTGCCCTGACTCCAGCCCTGACTGGTTGGGTCTTCTGAGGATGAAATCCTGCCTCCCCAGAGGCCATGTGACAGCTGAATGAAGCTGCAGTGCAGCTAATACTTCACTCAGGCAATGCATAGGTATACCAGCTGAAAACTTCTAAAGAAACTTAACTGTTAAAATTTAGAAGCTTAAAAGTTTATGACTGGATCAAAAAAATATAAAATGGAGGGATCTTTTTGTTTTTCCTACAGGGAATTACATTAGAATGCACTCTACTCAAGAATCAGTTTTGTTTTAACTGCCCTACCTGAGCAGATATTTGGTGCTCACTGATACTAGAGGCTGAGAAGACACGCCACATTTGGCTACGCTGAGCTGAGTACACTAGTTTATGTTTCGAATAAGCATGCCTGCCTTTTGGCTCAGAGACCATCAAGTGATAGCCATGGACAAAGTGTTTAGTCTGTAAGAACTAAAGTCTGTGATGAGTCTCATAGAAGACTCAAACTGAAATATGGGAGGTTGCTATTAGTTGGCTTTTCCCTTCCTGCACATTATTTCAGTATATCCTCTTTCTCAAGTAGATGATTTCATACGTAAGTTCCTGTAAATAGTGGTTGTAGCTAAGACTGGTGATGTCTTGCTTTGACCACATCAGTCTTCCAGTGTGAGCTCCTGCCCCTCAAGCTTTCCCCTGATGATGCTTCTGCATCTCTCATCTACTGCTTTGATTGCATTCGCATGCATATTTGGCTTCATACACACATCCTAAAATACAAAAGCTTGTTCCTCACCTGCATAAACCCTGCCTACAGCTGACATACCTTTCTGTAGTTTTCACTGTTTTCTATCTGTTCCTTTGATCCTTTCCATCTCCTTGCCTTGTCTCTTTGCCCTATGACTGTCACACATGGTCTCTCCTGTTCTAGCAACTTTGGCAGTGTCATATCAGAGCAGTCAGTGGTTTGGTTCTGACATCCTCTTTCACCACTGGTCATTGCCACTTGTCTCAGAGGAAAGGAAAATATGCTTTGCAGTGACTACCTAATAGGCAGTTTGCCTCCCTAAAATCCAGAAGGCAGAAGTTGGAGCATAGGTGTTTATATACCAGTCAAAGTACATTTCTTTGCAGTCTACATGGTTTCTTATTCACAGAAGATATATTATTATTATTATCAGCTGTCTCCCTTTAAAAGAAGATTTTCAGGAAATCCTTTCTCCCTTTTTCCCAGTGCTGGCAAGCTGAAGGACTCCCCTTTGAACTGTGGCTCTATTGAATTATATTTGTCTTATCTTATTTAGATTACAGCCTATTCAGGATGTAATACATGTGGCTTTTTTAACATTATGTGTTCCCCTATGTGTTCTATATAAACTCCAGACACCATATATAATTATTCTGAAATAATAATAATTTTTCTTCTTCGCATTTACACTTCCTTTCCCTTTTCACACGTGTTATTACACTAAGATGAAAATCTATCACTAAGTGGTTTGCTCTCCTGACCAGAGGAAATGAAGTTGCAGCAAAAGGGAACAGAAGGAATATAAAAAGGAATATAAAGAATTATGAGGAAAGCCACCATATTAGTTAAAAAAAACTGAATCCTGTTATAAGGACCCCCAATACTTAAGCTGAGATTAGAAATGCCTAGTCTAAGAGTGATTATTTTGTTTCTTGTCAGGAGCAACTTCTTTTTAAACAAACTCCTTGCTCTTATGAAAAGAAAACCAAGGAAGTAAGTGGAATATAAAACATATCTCTGAAGCAAGGAATGTTCCTAAGGAGAAGTAGCGTATTTTATTAAACACCTAATATGGCTGGAAAAAGAAATAAACAAACAAACAAACAGGCACTCAAAGCTTTCATAGATCTAAACCAGAGAGGAGCAGTACATTTCTGTTTAAGCACAGAGTTGGGAACAATTTCTTCAAGTATAATTTTATTATGCCAAACTCAACTGTTTCCAACCTGTATTTAGTCTCCAGTTTACTGCTTCTATTTCAGACCTGAATAAAGACTTGTGTGCTTGCTGGTTTTTCCAGATACTTTGGCTGACTTAATAACTACACAGCTTTCCTTGTTTATATCTTACTTTGACTGTCACTATTACAAGAACACTACTACTTTGACATGATATGTAAGCTTTTGTGTGCAGAAGAGAAGACATATTATTAGCCAAAAAAATTGAAAAACATTATTAAATTTTCATTTCCATTCCCAACCCTGGGGCTGGCAAAGAAAATGATTGTGCTAGGTTCTTTTGATTTGCCTTCAAGATTTTTGACCTTCAAAGTACATTTCAGAATTTTGTCTTCAAATACAAAATCTTTCTTTTCTTCTTCATCCAGAAAACTTAAGGAAACAAGGCTGTGCAATTGTTATGCCCACCTGTCCTTTAATTTTGTGCAATGCTTTTTGAACACTTTTGAGGTTGGGATAGAAGTCACGCAAACTTGAATTTCAACAAGGTTTCAGGAGAACTGGTGTCTGGGATAAGTTGCTGCTGGGAGAAATGCTGAAGCAGAAGCTCAGCAGTTGCCTATTCCAATTGCCTATCAGCAGGGGCAGACCAGCCAGCCAAGTGCAGACACTGAGCATGTATTGCCTCAGGGGACCCTCAGACATGTGGGAGAGATTTGAGGGAGATAAGAGGGGAACTCCAGCTATTGCCACAGAGAATCTTAGAAAATAATATGGATTCAGGAGATTATTAGTAATGAGCATGGGACTTCTATGCAGGACACAGGACAAAAATCCACAGAAAAGCAGACCTCATTAATTTGCTGTTCATGAGATGATTCAGTAATTGTTCCGTAATGAAAACTCAGTAATGAGATCCAATCATTTTAGTTAATGTTTATACTGCTGCTGAAATCTGTGGGTCCCAAGTGATAAGATGTTTTCAGCCTTGCCTAAGACCACGCTTGTCATCGTCTATGGACAAGGAGTTTGGTTTTAAGAATGCCTTAGGGCATAGCATTAAATCTTAAAAATTAACATTAGGAGTCATCTATTCCAGACCCATAGCTGACCTTAAATGTGTTTGTTTCCCAGTACATATATACTCTGTCAACATACTCATTGTTTTTTTTCATTCATATTACTATAGCAAATACTTCCAGAATTATTTGTGTTAAAATTTTGTACTTAAACTCAAGGAAATACATGAGGTGATCCAAGTCATCCTCAGCTATCAATCTACTAGGCAAAGGAACATCTGTATTTGTACTTCATGAATGTGTTTGTCATTAACTACATTTTAAGTCCCTCTGAAACTCAGTGGGTTGTAAGCACTGTTCCAAAATTGCGTTTTAAATTACTAAAAGACACTATTTTGTCGTTAGTTTTCTATATTTTGTTCATTGTATATTTCCAAGTAGACAGATTAATTCTTTAAACCTTACATTTTATTCCAAAAATACTCATTTTGCTTTTCCCTTGAAATTTGCATAACATTTTGGGTTGACTGGCAAATCAGAAGCTTTAAGTTTCCAAAAGAGTGTTTAAGGTAATAAGGAAAGGTCAGAAATTTCCAAAAGTTTTCAGAGTTCTCCTACATTTTCCTCATTAGCAATCTATGGAAGTTGGGAGAATATAGCAGGTAAATATGCTTACATTATCATAATATGTTTTCTTAACTGTCCACTACCAACCACAGACAGGATACATGAATCTTTGCACTGACTTAGCATAGATTATTCTAATGTTTCATTTTATTGTTAACAAATGGAAAACATTTATATTTTTGCTGCTGAAAATTTCGTTAAGATCATATTTTGGCAAAGTTTGATCTGAAGTAAGTCAGTTAAAAAGACGTAAAAATTGCAACCAATTAGTAAAATAGGGTTTTTATGAAGCAATAATCAGGTGACATTTTGTACTACATTTAGAATAGATTGTTCTTGTAGACATGATAACACTTGTTTTCAGAGTAAAGAAATGACACAATATAGAACCTTACTGACAGTTTTAATCCTGTTTATGTACTAGGAAGAAGCAAAGGAGTTTTCTGGTTCTTTATGTCTATAACCATATAGTAAATTGTGTAAATTCTGACATAGTACCCAACTGTTCCGTAAAAGAATAAATAAATAGTAATTTGTTGTTCTTTTGTATGCATTAAGGTACTTAGAATCAGGAATCACAGACAGAAGTACATGATTTTATAATATTTACTCTAAATGACACCCAGGTTCTACATCAGCTCATTTCCAATTGCATGCTGATTAACAGAGTCAAAACTACTAAAGCAGTCATGAGTACAAAGAAATGGAATTCAATACTGGTTTTAAAAATGACCTTAAGAATTTACAAAGTTGATACTTATTCAAAAATAATAAGTAGGGTGCAAAAGACTTTTATTAGCTTTGGCAAAACCTGTGGGGGTATTCTGCTTGAATCATGTTACTCCAAGTTCATTAAAAAATTATCTCTCTTACTTTATTTATTTTGTCTGATAATGCTCATAGGAAGCTTTGACTTTTTATAGACAAAACAAAATTGAAACCAGACACAGTCAATATATCCTATGGGTTCATCTCCTGTCAGACAATTCACTGAATAAAGCAGATAATAATTCAGTGTTTTACAGCAGCAGTGTCTTCCCAGAAGCCATAAAGAATATTCAGCTCCTTTTGCCTTAGCTGAGAATGTGGAATGGATTTTGTTTAAGAAGATAATTTCTAAAAAGGTCAATATACGTCTTCATTTCCATCATGTTGAATTATTCATTGTATTATTTGAAATAAAGATGTAGTCTATAGAAATGGCTTCAATTTCCTCAGAAAACAAATGTGTTAAATAATGTTAACTTAAAAGAATATGGGAAAATAATGCTAAATATTAAGAACTATTTCTATGATATACTAACAAATATTTGGTGGCAGGTTTTAAAAATATGTTTAGATTGAAGCCAGAGGTACCTTGTCAAAAGACTAAAACAAAAACTTAGATATTGTCAGTTTAAACAAAAACCTAAATGTCTGTATAGTCATTACAAGTTTGAGAAGTGTGTCTCAAAATCTTGTTCATATCCTGCAGCAATTCAGGTTGTTACACTTAATTCTACACCAAATATATTAGTAGACATACAGAAGTTAGGTTCACTTTTTCTTTTTTCCTTCTCAAACACACACAGCACCAGTAGTAGCAGACTTTCTGATGAGGAAGAATCACAGTGACAGGATCCAGGTTTGAGGTGCAAACCTTACACAGATGTTACCCCTGGCTAGGCAATGGGACCCAAACAGCTCAGTTTCCTACAGTGACACATATACAACAGCCATTGCATCTTCCTCAGGCCTGGATTTCAATCTAACTTCCTTACTGTTTTAACTAAAAACATGAAAGCATTTCCTACTGAAACAAATTACATTGACAGCCTCTTTCCCAAACCACCTTCTTCACTCTAGGACAAGTGGATCCTGGGAATATACAGACACTTAGTGCAGCTCTTAGTAAGTGCATCCCAGGGAAATGGGTATGTTTTAAAGAAAAGAAAACTTAATTTTTGTACTCTAAGAAAGACAAATTGGGAGATTAAGAGTACTTTCTGTTTTGTCCTTTGCAAAGAAATAAATTGTATGGTTTAGGCTAAAAATTCAAAATCTAAAAAAAAATACATCTAAAATAAAGTACTTTTGTTTCACTTCAGGCAAAAAGAAAAAAACTTTTGGAGGTAGGACTTATTTCTCTTTTCAGAAGACACTGATTCATCCCAAATAGCAAAAGTGCACATGACTAAGAGCACAGATGCTACAGGAAAGACCAACAGTCAAACCATCTGTATGTGAGTTTGTGCAGGGACTTGAATCTCAGCCCCATAATCCATCTAAATACCCCAAGCACCAAACTTACAGGTTGCTCTTTTCTCTCTTGTTTGGGTTCAGTTGCTACACTAAATACCTGAACAAGAACAGATGACTGACACGACAGTCAAAAAGTTATAGTGCTAATCTGATGCATGAACCCCAAAGTGAAGGGCTACTCCAGCAAGTCCCAAATGGAACAGATCAGGCGGGAGATCCTCCTTGCTGAAGAAGAAGCTGTTCCATGATGAGAGCACACAACTGTCATTTTGGAGGACCTCTGCTAAAATTATACTAAATGTTCAAATCACTAATTTAAAAAACAACCTCTCAAAATCTCACCTGGCTCTTGCAAAATTGCATTTCTGTCTTTTGGTTAGAAAGGAAAGTTTCTTTAATAACATTAATCTTTCTCATGGTGCTCTGCTACAGGCTGTTAGCATAATTAAGCTGAGTTTTGATATCATTACATAAAGTTTATTAAGTTTTACATGTAAGGAATACCTTACATCATTATATTAACAGCCTTTCGAAGACCACGAGTCTTAATACTGTACATTAATGGTGTTAAATTGAAGCACTGGTGGCAGAGTAGGCACAAGTACATAGCCATGTGTCAATACAACGCTTGAAACTGGTATTATCCAGTAACATTTGCACAGGGAAGACTGTGCTGAGTATAACACATTTAAAACACAAGTGTGCTCCACACAAAATTGTGTTTAATTTTACATTCAAAACCATTCCCCAAAATAAGGAAGGTGCTTCCTTGTGTGGTAGCATCTTCTCTGGTGCCCAATCCAGTGATCCAAAGCACTCTGAAACAAATATTGTTTCATTCTTTCTCCCTTAGATTATACTGTTGAAATGCATACTGTAGATTAAGCCTTGGTCAGGACCAGAATAGTTTCATGAACTCATTTTCATAAAACCGAATATGGTCTCTTACCACTTTGATATCACGTCTATCTCCACTTGACATGCTGGATTTAGACCTCAGGAGAAGCAGAGAACATGCTGGCTCTTTTTATAACACTGATGAAAGTGACAATTATCTGAATAACAGTTGCAGTCAGAAGTGACTTTTTATTAAACTAGCATGACGTGTCATTCTTTATCACAGAAGGGTGGGTCTCCATGAAAGACGTTACTCACACAATATCTTAATACACATTCCAGTCACCAAAAATCATTTCCTTATATACTAATTACTTCGTAAATGTTTGAAAGAAACAAATGATTTCCATGTCATCTATCCCAGTCCGTTGAAGTAAATGATTTTTTATGTAAGCAACTTATAACTAGTGACCTTGGAGTGTACTATCATAAGAAATGTATTTCTGACTATATGTTACAAAACTATTTATGTCTGAAGCATGCCTTTTTTATCACCTTGTACCCATAACTCACTCTCATTCATGCAACATAATAATTCACCACTACCACTCCCAACCTGTCTTGTTTGTTTACAGTACAGAAGGAACATGGTTTCTGTCTTTTCCAAGGACACGCATTCCCTAGTTTTTGCCTTTCTCACAGGTCCATCCTGTCCTCAAATCCTTCATTTTTGCAGGAAGGACCATGCTGCTGTTGCAAGGCACTTTATAGAATTCTTTACACTACTGGCAGGGAAAGAACATGAAGCTGTTTCTGCAGAAGAAATTATGGAATATACCTCCAGCTAGCTAGCTAGATGGATGGATGTAGTACAGATAGTGTTATGAAGGCTCTCCTCCTTCCACAAACTTTCTGTATTCCTTTGCTATTCCCAGGTTATCTTCAAAAAGCCTCCCCATGTTCTCTGAACCAACAATTCTTCCCCTCAGTACTGTTTCACTAAGCCACAGGGGGAAGAAGAAGTTGTGAAGAGCATTCTGAACAGCCCCTACTACTCTGCTAAGCAGAAGAAAGCAAACCAGAATAACCCACGTGCTAACAGTAAAACCTTCTCAGCTCTGAAAAAAAGACAGCCCTGTGCAAACTGCCACTTGAGAATGCCTCATTACCCCTAACTGCTTCGGCATTATTTGTGGAATGTTATTTGAGTTAGACCAAAATTCCACTAAAATTTAGTGATGAGGATCTTGTGTCATACGACTGTGATCACACACAGGCCTTGGCCCTGTTCAATGCACAAGTGCAGGCATGGCCTAGGAGCTGAGAAAGAAGAAATTGAGTCAAACAGTAGTAGGATCCTCATCCACTGGATCCCTCCTGTGCAAAACAGGGAAACACAAAAACTCTCGTTGGAAGAAAGACACAGTTCTTGTTATAAAACCCAATTAGCTAATTATCAGGAGCAGCTGTATATCTTTGCCCTTGGGGGATCCTTCATAGCCAAACAATTTGGGGGTAATAATGGTGAAGATGAAAATATGTGTGCATATGAGATCAATCAACAATCATACTTTTAAGGTTTACATATCCGACCATATGTACATTAGGGGTAATGTTTTGTTTTTTTCCTTATATTTTTTTGAGTTACTGTTTGTGACCAAAAAATGGATCACTTGAACATAGCTCAAGCCAAACTTGATGGAGGCAACCTCTTACTGTCATAAAACCACAGGCCTGTTGGTAGCTAGGAATCTCTAGCTGGTATGTGTATGTACATTTTCCACATGATGATAAAGGTTTCCTAAGTTTAAATTCCTGTCAAAATTACAAATCGTTATCTAAAAAGCAGATGAGTGTTTTAATTCCTGTGAACAACAGCAGCATCTTTCTAAATCTCCCTAACAGAAGTTAGGTGAAGTTCGTTTCAATGACCATTTCAGTACTTGATGTCCTGTGAACCCAGGGAGCTGCATCATATGCTTGCAGTGGAATATACTTAGCTCCCAGCAATCTCTTTTCTTTAGTCTAAAGGGAAAAATTTAGCATGAATGATGATCCCAAAAATGAGCTTTTGACAAACCTATTTAATGTGGAATAGTCACAGAAAGAGCAGCGTTAACATCTTCAGATCTCTTTGATAGTATTTGAGTTCTCTTTTAAAGAACACAGAAATACAGCAAATGTATCAATAATATCAGACTACTGTGAATGCAAGAAGTGTGAAGATTTTGTGGCCATATCAATGCATAACATATCTTAAACATTTATAATCCAGAAAAGGATTTAAATTTAATTCAGAATATCTATCTTTAACAAAACTGAGAATTATGAAAGATATTGTTTCTACAATATAAGCAATCAAATTATGAGCAAATTTATTTTTTCTGTCAAGAACATTCTCTTCAGCCTAGCCATATGGTTTATGTAATTTTTGTTTTAAAAAAAACACATCTGAAGTTGTTTTCCACTAAAATAGTGGAACAAGAATCATGAAACTTACACAAACAATTTAAAAACATGCCTTGTGATTTTTATGCAGTCAGCCTCTCCTTGAAAAAGCAAGTGATGAACGTAATAATCTAATGTGACTGGAAGGGGTTGGAGATCTGTCTGTAGTTGTTTGATTTTTCAAGTGTTTGGGGACAAAAAAGAATCTGCACATTGTTTGTAAATGGACAAAACTGCAACAGAGAAAAATCCATCATCAATTAAAGTTCCAAAAGGGAACAGTACAACAGCTTGAGTTTTTGCCTTTTTGCTCAGGTCAAACACAATGTTAATTAATTGTGGTGAGGACCTATCTTGAAAAAGAAAAAAGGTGTAAGTTAGTATTGTTACTGAAGCAATATGGAACAAAAAAAAAGTCAGAGTTTAGGGACAGGAAAGGTGGGCAGAAAGAATGCTAACAAAACTGAAAACTGGAACTGAAATTTTCATGAGAGAAATTAAAATAAGACTTAAAACAGATGGAGACCATAAAAGGAATTAGGAGACCCCATTCTAAAACAGGAGCTGGACACTTTGCAAATAAAAATTAAATGTAAGTAACATCTGGAAGTTTTCAGAATGAACTAAAAGATGGTACTAAGAAATAAAATCTTTGTTGGAATGGTAGCTCTTGTTATGAATAATTCAGGTAGATCTAGATGCCCAAATACACAACTCGCAGTCTGTAGGACTTGCAAGGACTGGTGAGGTGAAAACATGAGGTGATCAGCAACTGGAAGGTCTTCCAGGAAATGGGTGGGACCTATGTCCAAACTAGAGCTTACTCACAGAGGTGAACTGCAGGAAGTATATCAAAAAGGGTAGACAAAACATCATGTCTAGAAGGAAATCAAAGGTTTACAGTCCAAAGACATGTTCAGCTGTCTTTTAGGTAAGCAGAAGACATGGATCACCAGGCTTGTTATACAAGTTAAAATTTACTGAGGCTCAGAGGAAAATCACATTATTCCAGATAACATAATGTAAATGCCCACTAGAACTGCATCCAGAAATACTTCCCGAGAAAGTTGTGGTAACCATCTCTGTGGTCTGGCTCTCAGTATGCTGTAGAATTTAAGCCATGGAAGAGCATAAATTATCCTGCTCTGCATCATACGATACTGGCCCTATGGAGCTAGCCATCAATTTGACCCAACAACTTTTTAAAGGAGAAAAGAAAAAGAAGAAACCCCAACAGAAATGGAAGTGGTTATGTGGATGTGCTTTTCAGGCACACACATATGCTGGTGATGACTGCTGAGATGAATTGGCAGCAGACTTTTTTTAAGCACTGAACTGGTGTTGGATTCTTAGATGTTAATCAGGAACATGAGATTAAGGGGGTGTGGAATTCACCACTGAACGTCATTCAAAAGAAAAACCAGCTGCTGCTCAGGAAGATAGGAGGTGGTTGCCATAAAGCTTAGAAATTCAGCTGTGAGTCTAATATGTACGAGTGATCCTAATCTAGCTCATGATATTATGAATGATTAAAAAAGTGATAGCTTTCTTTCATCAGAGAAAGGAAAATAGCAACACTGTAGCAATGAAGGCATGCAGTACAATTAAATACTGACATGCAGGGAAAAAAAACTGGCTAGAAATAGAATTGTTGTGGGCTGGCCAAGGCACGCAATTTCAAATACCTTTTAAGACTCTTTCTCCAATGACAGAAAATAAGAAAATAATTTTAAAGGTCTGAGGAAGTCCCCAATAGACTTGACCCCCAAGAAGCCCCACTGGGAAAATGATAGTGAATGTTGGGCTGTTGAGTGTGGAATAAGTTCTGTGAAATTGATGGGAATTATTAAACTAGACATACTAAAAGGCTAGAGAATAGGGAATCCAATACCCCATCACCTAATCTGGCAAAAATGGAGAAAGTAACTGGGAAAGGTGCATTCATCCAAGAACTGAAAAGCTGGAAATTGAGAAAGAAGTCTTGATAGCCAAGTTAGCACATGAGATAATCATTGGATTTGATTATTCCTAATGACTGCCTAATAAATGCCAGAAACTGTCTTAGATAGTAAGCGTGTGGAAACCCCCCTTCTAAAAGCGGCTCAGGTTTGCAGATGGTAACCAATGTTTTTTTAAATGATATTCTCCTTGTAGAGGTCAAAACTCTAATAGTGTTTTACATTCCCTCCTCAGGCAAGGAAATATGAAAAATGGTTGAAACTTGCTTAAGGGTGACCTTAGCCACTGTTGTTAAAGGAATTATTTGTTGCTTCACTTCAAATTTTTCTGATAAGTAATAAAAGGTATAATGGAAAATCCATTTCAAAATGTGAAAGAACAGATGTAGTAGATACTGATAAGAAAAGGATGGGAGGATGAACTCACAGGATTTCCTCTGAATTTCTTCCAATTAGTATTGAATGTACAAAAATGAATTAGCCCAAAAGATTTCGTAGTCAGAAATGAGTTCTTAGAAGCAAAGGCACAAATTACACGGCATGGCATAAGACTAATAACAAAACTGAACGATACTGGTAAGTACATAAGCCACTAAGGAAGAAGATGGCATAACCAATCTTGAATAACAATAAATCTGCATAAAACATTTTCTATTCATTAGCTATTGTTTTAGATACCAAAGAAAATGTAACTTTATTTTGCAGAGTGGTGATTGGATGCCAGTGGAAATGGAACCAAAAGAACAAGGAGAAAATGTTAGTACCACTATTAGTGTAGTATCACTGACTTTGTGCCAATTGATGTATGGATAGAGTTGTATATTTCCTACTTTCAAAAGATTCATGGCTACTTTAACTCTCTCTTAACCTGTTTCCTGTGATGGTGTCTGGAAAATATATTGAATAGGAATTGAAGTTCTTCCATGTAAGCTGAAGGCACCAGCATGAAACTGAATCAAAGACAATGAATGCCTCATTGTTGCCAGGTGAATCCTGTAACCCAGCAGTGCTGTCACTCACCTTTGCAGAGGATACTCCATGTGCACCCTTTCCAAGTTATCTGCTGTAAGGATCTCAGCTTAGAGTCAGAGAAAATGCGCAATGGCCTCCGACAACTGGAACAGCCAATAATTTGTGAGGGCACTAGCAGTGCCGCAGGTTGGTGGCCTGAGTCCCTGTCCAGCTCAGAAGCTGGCAATCAGTACTTGCTTGTAACTGAATAACTTCAACAGTTTTCCAGATTCTTTTCCAATAAGAACTAAATGCACTGAAATTAAAAGAAGCCCCAGTGACTTATTCTTGCTGTTATTATATTATTATGACATTGTTTATTTCTGTTAGATTTGGGGCCCTAATGAGATACAAGGACAACAACAATGTCTTAGCAAATCTGGAAATCTGTATCTGAACTATGGGCTGAGAGAACACGTATGAAGTTCAACCACTCCAAGCAAGATGAAGTACTATTGTGTCCCCCAAAACACTACCTGGTTTCCATTGGAAGAAACACCAGGTAGATGTGTCAGGAAGGAGAGGGGATGTGATCCTATAGACATTGTGCACCCTCTCTGAACAATGAGGGAATTAAGTCAGTGGTGTCATTGCCTTGAAGCTCAGACACTGTTACATATTTGAGTAATCCACAGAGCATCCATCAGCCTCTATCATTCATCATTTGGTGATATAAGATAATCACAGAATGGGGCCTAAACTAGTTACTTGGATTAAATGGTTCATAGAAGTAGAGACAAGCCTAAATCCCATCTTTTCTCATGACTTATAGGATAGCTATCAGTAAAAGTCCAAACCAGATCCTTTTTATTTGGTAGAAGTAAATGATCTCTTAGAAGACATAGAAGACTATGGCATTCCTAAAGAGAAGAAAAATTAATTCAGACTGCTTGAACTAGACAAAACCAACATAATCTAATCCTGAACAGGCTCACACTGTTGTAAAGGAAAATTTGAGGAAAATGTTTGACTGAGTGAAAGGATATATATGAAAAAAGGCCACATGGGAAAACTTTAAAAAGAAGGGCTGTTTTTATTAAATGGTCTAAGAAAAAGCACAGAAGAGAAAAAATGAGTAAATCTCAATAATTCATATGGTATAAACAGAAATTAAAACAGCCCATATAGAGAGAATGAGTTAGGTTGCATACACAAATTCTAATTTCCTCATAAGTAGAAATGGTAGAATCTTCAAATTTTGGTTCCCCCAAAATAAATTGATATTTTATATTTTATTTGTCTCTGAACCAAAATAGAGTAAAATAGTTTTCAAGTTTCCTGCTAAATTAAAAGTTTACAAATTCTAAAAAGAGTTCCCAATTTTGCAAATCCATTAAAAAATACCTATTTGCCATTTTAATATTATTTTTACTTCACAAATCTTATGAAACAGATTACATTCTCTGGTCATCCATAGTAGCAGACATCTGACCCAAATGGTTAGTTTTTACCCCTATAATTTATATTTTCAAGTAATATAAAAATACTGAAAAGAAAGCATCCATAAAATCCAAAATGACATTTTGGTTCAGCAATCTGATTTATTTCTGAAATGGTAAATTCTGTATCAGAACTTTTTCCCACAGAGATTTTTGCTGAACTGAATTTGCTTTTATTTTTAAACATTTTAAATGCTCTCTTCATTTAGTGCTTTTTGAAAACTGTTGGAAAAGAAGATTTTCCTCTTCCAGGCTGATAACACAGTTCTGAAAACTTCACTGGGAATGTCACTGAAATCCAAGCCAGTTCTCAGGGACTCAGAGAAAGGAGCTCCATCAGAAAGTTTGATCAGGCAGCAAATTAAAAAACTCAGAAGTTATTTAGATTGGAATAAAATTTTTTTGAGCTGGCAAAGCGAAAATAGCCTGCTGAAATGTGGTAAGTTATTTATTTTCTTTTAATCCTATTTGAAATATCAACATTTCCGGTACATTAGCTTGATTGGCAGAGGTGTTGTATGACTTGGGATAAACCCCAGTAAAACTTTTCATTCCTATCTGAGATGCTCCAGGTTCTAAAGGAGTTCCCCTCATCTGAAAACATCCATGCATCAGGAACATTGTCACATGGCTATTACCTCTTAACATCACAGCAAGTCAAAACTTCAGAGGGACAGACAGCAACATTCTTTAGTGCATATGCCTGAGCCTGAACTCATTTTAATCTCTGTAACTGCCCTCAAAGAAACCTTAAGTCAAGGGAAATAATACTCAGCTAACTGAGTAAAAAGAATATTATGATTTTTGAAAGTAACAGACATGACAAAAGGTAGCTCTTAAAAGTCTGCAGGACCACACCACATCACTATAGGCAGAACTATCTGCTTAAGGTAATAGGAAGTATTATTTGAAATCTAACACTTCTATGGACTGTAAAGCTATTCCACATTTTTCACCTTACCATTTTGTATTCTTTCCAGCTTTTTTGAAAATCCAGACTCCCATCTTCTCGGTGCTGTATAACTGTCCATCCTCCTCCAGCAATTTCCATATTGCAGAAGACCTATGCAATAATAACAATTAAAAAAAAAACCCCAAACACAAAACCCACAATGAAACAAACTTGCATTGGAACCTTTTCATTTTAGGGGGAAAAAAATATTTGTGAAAAACGGAACTAAGGAAGCCTGTTTTCCTATGGATTCATGCCCTATGCCCTCAATGGTATCCTCAATCGCTTGATTACAACAGGAACTCTCCTTATGTTCAGTGTAATTCTCCCAGTAATGTCTCCTTTTGTTTCAGCACATTACTCAAGAATATCTCCCCATCATCCCATTCTGCATCCTGAGCTTTCCTCTTCACATTCCCTCCATGCTCCTTTTATTTTCTTTACAGTGCCCCTGTAACCACTCCCTTCCTCTTAACAAACAAGAGTATTTCTTTCAGTGATAATAATGTTTTCTATGGCTTACAGCAGAGTGTCATTCTGTCTAAGAAAGAATCTTCAGGAATTTTTACAGAAAATACCCATTCAAGGAGTCCAAATCATAGCACAGATGAGATTACTCTGTTTTGCTTTGTGTTGTAATGTTACCTACAGTGTGCCAGGCAGTGTCCCAAAACAGAAACAGCTGATCTCAGTTTAAGCTGCCTTACAGCTGACAGAGGACATAGATAGAAACAGGCTGAAGAACAGACATCTGTGGGACAAGCTCAGAAGTCAAGACCTATACTGAACATACCCTGCCATCATTGCACTAATAAAATTCTAACTTAGATACTGAGATTCTGTATATTAAGGATAATTTAACAGTTTGACAATTTTGATGAAGCTTGTTAGAATATTGAGTCAACTGAAATCTGTTAACATTCTTAAATAATCTATATAATAATCAAAATGCATATTTAGTTTTCATTCATTTTTCACTGTTCTTACATTATCATTTCAAAAATATAAAAGATAAACGATGAAAAAATGCAAATACTGCTTATCCATTCACTTTTCTTGGTATGGGGCAAGTGACAGTATTCATTTTTGTTCCTACTTTTGTATGACATTTGATTTTAAGATCTATGTTTCTCAGTGCTACTCATTCCAGCAAATTTTCCTGATTTTCATTCCCATATACTCATCCATGCCATATTGGTAGTGCAACTATCTTAAATTTCATTTACCTGAACTCTTGAATAGTTATATCCCTCTTTTTAAGTAGAATGTCAATATATAAGAGGGTTGAAGAGGTGTCACCCATCAGCTTAGCTTTTGGCATTCACATCAAGAAAAGTCAATCCATTCAGCACTGGTCAGTAATTTAAAGATTTAAGTTTCTTTGCCAAATTGAAGGTTACTATCCAATTCAGTTAAATAAAAATTTGTCCCTCATTTGACAAGAGAACTGTATTCTACCCTCAGGCAAAGCAATTCCAAATCTTTCCTACTTATAATAAGCATTGCCACAGTAATCCCATGCAAGTTCTTTTGTTTTAATTTGCTCCAGGCATGCCAAGTGAAGTCCCTGTGTAGGTATAGGAAGGAAACAGAACACCGAACAGTGCAAACATGTGAATTTGATTTAGGGTAACCACAAGAAAACCCACAATTTGCAAGACAAACATTTTGTCCCTATTCCTCCTTCAGGGAAGACACTGTGAGTCAAAACATTTATCTACAGAATTTAATTTCTTCAGTCTGATTTACAGTGAGAATTTCTAAATTAGGGATTTACTTTCCTTATAAGTCTTTTCAAGCTCTCATGAATCCACTGCCAATTTTTAAAACTTTAAATCCACAACTGTATTAAGACTTTATTAAGACTACTCATTTTTAAGATGTGCACAAATTATGGGGTTTTCATACTAAAATATAATAAAATACCTGTAAAAAGATGCTGATGTTTTCTGAATAATATAACAAATTAAAAGAGAAAACTGCACAGTGAAAGAAAGATTTACCAGCAGCATATTATTCACTAGCCATCATTGTGTGGTCTGGCGGTAGTAGACGCAAACACCTGCCTTATTAACAGGAGTGCCAAGCTGATTATAGATGTTCACTGTGCATAGCTCTAGCCAACAAATGTCCTAGACTGGCTTCTGTCCCAGACAAGCTCAAGGCACTCAGCCATTAAACACCTTTTAACATGTTCTGATAATTAACCTTCTACCAGAAAAGAAAAGGGTGAAGAAAAGTGACTTTGAATTTGCATGCGTCTCTAGATTCTGAGTTTATTGTCAATAAAATAACCTGATTTAGATTAAAAGAGCATCCAAAACATTGCACTCTTACTCTTCCTTAAATGCATGGGTAAAAATACTCAAGCTCCTAAAAGGCATATATGAGATTATTTATACATATTTTAGCTTTACGGACTAAATTATTATAAACTTCATAATAACCATTTAGAGATAAGCCCAATTTTAAAGTAAACAAAAGGAGGGGGAATACCACATGGGGCATTTTAAGTGCATGTGCTCTAGGACATCTCAAGTCTACATTATTGCCATGGAGCAACAAGCTCAAGACCAGCCATTTGAGATTCAGGGAATGTGTCTCTGCTATGCAGAAACCAAGCCTGAAGGTAACCATGTCAGGATGACAGTTTCCACTGTATATGGGGCTAGCATACATTTAATGGGTTACAATTCTGGCATATATGCTCAGAGAGACCATCGACAACAATTTGGTAGGAAATCCACAGGCAGAAAGTAGAGGGGAAGGATTGAAAGCTGCATTCATGGCAACAGTTTTGCAGAGCCATGAAGACCCAGATATATAGACCCCCCTAACAATTAAAAACATGACATTTTCAGTGCAGCGCACCCAGAAGTTGGTAGAAGTCATGCTTGTAAGGGCATTCGAGGAGACAGTGAGAGAGTCAAATACATTAATCCAAGGGGACATATGGAGGTTCTGTGTGCACTCAGACCAGTCCCCCTGGCCTACTTCAGCTTCTGAAGGTTGTCATGGTTCCTTCAGCTCCAAAATGGTGACAAATGCACTCCCACTGCTCCTCTGCTCATCAGCAGCCTCTGCTTCCCCTGTAGCTGACCCCACCTCTGCAGAGCACTGAGAGGACTCTTCTTGCCTTTGCTCTCACTATGGCCTGGGAACAATCATTTGTCAACACCATCAGGCATTGCACAGACCCCCACATCAAAGTAAACCAATTAATTAGCTTAATAATTTAAGCCTATCTTTTTCTTTTCACATCTCAAAAATATGGAATATTATTAATATCCTTTTAAACAGAAATGAATCACTAATTTTTGATGCAGGGCTGGAAAACTAACGAACTAAACTAATGAACTGTTGCAGCTAGGAACATGAAAGAAAAATTGCGATCTAAATTTGTAAGCAAATAAAAATGAAGCATATAAATGGTATGGAACTGTAAGCACAGAGTATAATTTTCTATGAATATGTGAAGGTAAAACCAGCAAAAAAATAGAACTGACAGTAATATTTGTATATATGACGAAGGGATATTTTCTATTGAATGTTAGGATTCTAGTAAGTACCCCTTAGGAAATATAAAATGAAATGAAGGTATATTTTTGTGACCTGAAGTATAAAATTACTATAAATGAGACAGTTGCCAGTGACTGTGAGTATTACAGAAGGTAATAATATATTAGGCCTCTTAAGAGATGTCAGAGTTGTGCATTGCATTGTGGTAACCCAGATAACTAAACTGGCTTTAAACAAGCGGGTATGTCTCCACGCAGTACCTATCAGGATATTAGCTTGGGTCCCAGAGCAATCTAACAGTGTCAGTGTGGTGCTACCTCTGGGCTAATTAGTCCTGGCACAGTGCTGTGTTGATGTGATTTTGAAGCTATCTCAGCCGGAGTTAATTCAGCTATCTCTGCACAGCACTACCTTGCAGACTGTTAATAGGACCTTAATGTCTGAAAAAGAATCTGTTAAAGCAATCACACTCCTCACTTGACTAACATGAACATGCCTGGGATCAGCTTTTGCTGTGTTATCGCTAGGGCAAGACAGAAACAGGTGGCAGCAAAAACACCCTCAACTCCCCCCCCCCCCCCGCCCTTTTTTGCTAAAACAGGAAGCCTCCAGGAAAAAATAATGCAATTATATCAGCTGAGCTGTGGAGCCTGTTTTGATTCACAGTAGCTTCTGCAAACAGGGATATAGCGGAAACACAGGATGGCTTCCATAGTGTCACTGTCCTTATATGACCAGTGAAGAGGGTTTAAGGTAAATATACCGGAACCATCAGTGCCACAGTGCTTTCAGATAACCATTGTTCTTCATTGCAACCCAGCTTCTGGGGATGGTTTCTGAACTTTAATAAGGCTAGGAAAAGCCACTGCCAATTTGTACATTCAGTTTGGACTCTGATGTTACATCTCTGTTTTGACCGGAACAGCTTCTACAGAACTGCGTTTATTGTTCTCATCCTGTTCATTAATGCTTAAAGAGATCTCTGTGTTTTATGTCGTGTCAAATATTTTTTAATTCACATTCACCAGAGTTATGTTGATCTTTGCCCATAGCACTCTCCCACCCCAATTCTACTCATGGTTTAATGAACTCTAATTCCTTAGTAAACTATATCGTCTTGACATTTACAGGCTTCCAAAGGCCTCTAATAAAATCAAATTCAGTTTAGAAATAAGTTTTACATATCTCATTTTGTAAATCTTTATCTTTAAAAACTGCTCATTCTGCTATTCCTTTCCCTGTGCTACCAGATAATCTGCCCCATCAGCTTCCTCATTACAGCACTTTACTAATTCTCTTCTACATTTATCGCAGATTTATTTGCAGCCATAGTCTGATTCAACTGAATTTGCCAAGCGGGAGGAAGTGAGTCAACTATTGAGTGTATATTGGAACTTACGAAGGGTTCTCTGTCAGCGAGAAAGAAGAATGTCCGGAATAATACAGTTTATAATTTTCTTCACTCTATTGTATTTTTTTCAAGACTGAATATAGCCCAGGTTATTTATACCAGTACAACATTTTGCAGAATGAGAACTTCAATAAAGGCTCCAAATGCTCCTTTAAGGCCAGAGCAACATCACATTGACAAACAAGAAAATAAAACAAGTATTTACTTTACCTTTTTAGGATCTGACACATTGTTAATATAAATAGTGTAGACCCCGCTTTTGTTAAAACCCGCTTGGTATACATCTGCACAGTCTCTGAAAGGTTTTTCTTCTTCCTTTTTTGCATTCTTTAGTAAAACTGCAAAACAAAAAACCATGATAATATAAGTTACAACAGCAATCTTAACCATTCCTGTATCAAGGAAGACCACTTCTGCACAATGTATTCCTTTTAAACATACACAGCAATAACTGTACTATGGTCCTTACACAGTTGGTGCATTTAGTAAATTCTGTTAAAGAACTAGTATGAAACTTTCAGACAGATGGCAGGGTAGGCACCAGCAGAAGTCATGATGCAAGTAGATAAACAGAGCATTCTGCCTACTGTGAGGTGAACACAGCGCATTCTTTCTGAGTGCAAAGGTCTGTGCAGCTGCAGGTGTTGCCTCTGACTCAAACTGCATCTGGAAAGTTGCCAAAGAATGCCCCAGAGGTGGCACGTGGAGGTGGAAAATTTGTTCAGTGTTGTGATCTGACACTGATGCTCACCTAAGACAGCAATGCAGAACCCTGGAAGGAGAGAGCTTGTGCCCTTCCTCCATGAGGTACTGCCTTTTGAGCAGCCTAGGGGCTTGGGGCAAGGGAGCTGTTTGCTTAAATTTATTTTTTTTGGCTGAGAATTATTTAATGATTTTCATATCTAGATATATAAAAGTTGCTAGATACAATTAGTGGAAAGAAGAAGAAAAATCAGAGCTACTGAAGTCAGTTGTTTAGAGTCATGATTTATTCAATTTATTTTTGGCTCAAAACAGGAAAACAATTTATGTTAGCACACCAGTGCAGATCTTGATCCTGTATATTGCAGACAGACCACATATATGAGTCTGGACTGAGAAATCAGGAGGGCAAGATGTTTGAGGATCCCCATCTTGAACAACCAAGAGATTCCCTGTAGAAGGAGTAACATCTGAGAGTGTTCCTTCACTTTCACAAACAAAAGTAGTGTGACCCCACACGATACTGAAGGATATGATTTCATTCCAACAACACATACTTTAAGCACATCAGTATTCCCCTGGAAATCCATCAGCCTACTCAGATTCTTAAAGTTAAACATGTCCTTAAGTGCTGTGCAGGGCCTGGGCCAGCACTTCATTAATCCCTACAATAAGGAAACAATATTTAAGTCCTCCAGACACACTCATCGTCTGGTGACAGACACATCTTTTTCATTTTTGGCTTGAAAGTGTGCATTATAGGTACAAAAGGAACTACGCCTTATTCACTCTCAATGAAGTGGCCTGTGCTGCAAAACTGGTGCTTAACGACAATGGTGTGTAAAAAAGCAACAGCCTTGCACAGCGTGTGGGACTATCCAGGCCATAACATGGTAGGCAACAATGCCAAAGCTTTGTAGCTTGGTATACTATCTCCCTTTTGAATACCTCAAAGCAGAACTTTAGGATGGCAAATTCCTGCCAGTTCAATTGGCATTATTACCATTTCATAGGTGGGGAAACTGAGGAAGAGAAAGGTTAAATGTTTTACCTCAGTGACTTTGTGAAAAGGTGAAAATAGAAAAATAGTGAGAAATCCAATCCTGAACTGCAAGACTATCCTGCTCTCTCGGTAGGCATTTTACACACACGTCATATTCTTTTTTCCCTTTTACGTGTTTTATTTTGTTCTTTTTAAATTTGATTTTGACAAACCAAACCCCCTTACTTCTCCCTTTCCATGTATTTGCTGCATATTTATTATTTTTATCCAATACCATCAATAAAAGTTAAACTTGGTTCATATACTTGCATATGAACTTCAATTAGAAAATCAATGGCTTTGACACTTGACCATATTTGGAAAAGGTAGTGCTGGCAATGCAGTAGATGACACACTTTCCCATGAGATGGCAGGGAATGAGGTCCTCAGCAAGGTACACATCAACAGTGCACTCTCAAAGGTGCCATTTTTTAGATAAGACATAGAACTGAGGCCTTCACAGTTTGTGTTAATTAAAGATTTCACAGTACTTTCCTATAAGCAGATGGTGTTAGCATCAGTGGCCGAAGTCCAACTTGAATAATTACTTGGGGCTGGAGCCAAAGCCTAGAGGAATTAAAGCAAAGCCTCTCATTGATTTCAGAGGGCTTTAGATTTGATTCATTCTTCCTGGCCTGAATTTCTCTAATGCTGTTGTTTCAACTGCAGACATCAGTCTCTCCTGTCTAAAAAATGTATTTAGTTGTGCAGAGGCAGAGTCTTCATTTCCTTGAGTCTTCAAGTACTTATATTTTAATATCTTTATGTAGAGAGATTATCTCACCTCTATTCAGCCATTATACACAGATTGAAAACCACTTGGAAATAACTGCTTAAGAGTCAATCAAGGAAATTTGAATTTGGTTTCTTTTAACTGAAAGTTAGACCAAAAAAACCCCATGAGTATATCCTAAAGTTCATATTATTTAAATTTTAAACAAGGTAAGATTTTAATTTCAGAGTAACTAGAATTAGATTTGAAAATAATTTTCTAAGGAGATGGATTTCTAAGAAGCATACTTAGAAATAAATTTTTTCCTCATGCTTAAAGACTAAGAAAAACCACATTAAAACTGCTGTTGATGTAAGAGATGAAGGTGACAAAGACAGATAGATGCCATAGATATGCCCAGTTCCTTCCGCCCTTCCTCTCAGTATCAGACAGCTGAAACACCTGAGATCACAGACAGCAGATGTGTTAATTTCCTGTAGACTAAGCAACCCAATACCCTTCTTTTGCAGCAGTGGGTTTTATTCAGTGAACCACTGTAGCCAGGAGAAGATGGCTTTCCTTGGGTTCCTTTCATCCCTCTCTCAGGAGGTAGTGCTCCCACTGGAAGAAAAGCTCATCTCCTTGTGAAGGAGCTGAACTATTACAGATTGCAGCACAGTATATTAAGCATGACCAGCACAAAGTTAGTTTTTCTTAATACATCAGACTGTAATTTGCAAGAACAGCCCAAAGTTATCAGAAAATTAATACTCAGGAATGTTACTGGTAATGTTCTTTTAGGGTAAAATATGTTTTTTCTAAGGTTTGCTGTTGTTTTTCTAACTTAATATTCCATACAATTTCCAAACCACTTCTACCTACTATAGCTCCAGACTGTTTTTTGTACAATATTACATAGACCTTGAATCCTTATATATTAAGTCAAGTTCCTGAATGATGCATTGGCTCACATATGGTAGATGTGTAAATAAATTTTAGAAAAAGTAACAAGGCTCAAAGAAAGTAGTTCTAAAACAAAATACATAGCCATTACATTTCTTTGTTCAGCTTCAAGATCTTAATTGACTTTACACAGATTTCTAATGTTAGTTTAGCTATTTTCAAATACAATGCTTACGCCAATGTTTTATGTACCTGAAGAAGATAAGTCTACGTCAAGCAAAATAATTTTACCATTTTTAAACCTGAATGCTTAGCCAAAAATTGGACCCCTGGAGGGTCCAAACTGGTGATGAAGTCATGCTCCTTTGAAGCAACGATGCCTATGT